>NW_026115064.1:3012945-3108367 GCF_025201925.1 Gopherus flavomarginatus | reverse complement strand
GAAATTAACGTGCAACGTATGTGTCATTGTTTGTGTTTTTAAGCTGTAAAAGGCTTGTGTGATTTTTAGCTCGGGAACAGTATTCCAATAGCTGTCGCCCCCTGCGTGCTTGTAACCAAGAAAAGAGCCTCAGGCTGAGCTGATTCAAATATTAATCCAGTGGTGGTTTTCCACAACAGCCTCAATAGGTCCCTGTGATGGAATGTAAGGCTACATCTAGACTACCCACCGTATCGGCAGGTTAAAATCGATTGCTCGGGGATCGATATATCATGTCTCATCTAGACGCCATATATCGATCCCCGAGCGCACTTATATCGATTCCGGAACAACACCAACCCCAACGGAGTTGCTGATTTGACAGGGGGAGCCGCGGACATTGATCCCGCACGGTGAGGATGGGTGAGTAATCCGATCTTAGTTATTCGACTTCAGTTACGTTATTCACATAGCTGAATTTGCGTATCTAAGATCGATTTCCCCCCATAGTGTAGACCAGCCCTTAATGTCTTCACACCTTCCCCCTGCAGGAGAATGGCTGTTTGACCAGCTGTTTGCCTTGCTGTCTCTGAGGAACTGGTCTGTGGGTGTTCCCCAGAACTGTAAACTTTTTCAGTAATATCATACTGTAAAATCTCACACTTTTACATACAGTGTTACTACACATTTTAACAGGAGGATAATATTCAGTAGGTTATGCGTTTTCTAATGATACCTCACAAGCCATACTGGGTACAAAATTGATCATAATTTTCTAGAAGAGTGAACACAGGGTTACAGATTGACACAGTGTCTGTGTGTGTGTTCCCAGCAGATATGTGGGTATTTCAATCCCTCATAAGCACAATGTTTGGCATCTTCAAGGACCTGGGGAACTGGTCCTGGGAATTCACTAGTTTAGCAAGTGTGAGACTGCATGAAATTGTGAGACCCTTTGGTATTAATAATCAAATAATAGAATCTGATAAAATTGCAATGAATCATGCTAGGTATGCCATGTAAAGAGTCAGTGAAAATGTTATGATTTGCCAAGTATGATAATTTTGTTTCTATGTTTCTATCACCTTTGTATTGTGAGTTACAGATATGTAAGGTATATCTGTATTTCCAGACTTGTGCAGTTTTTCTGGGTGACACCCCCAGACATATTGGCATCAACATTGCCTAGCATGTTTGATGGCCCATTGAGGGTCACCAGCTGTACAATGAACCTATGGACCAAGGGGATACACCTATTGAGTCAGCAAGACATGCCGGGGTTTGCCTGTGTAATGAAACCTCCAAAGCTTTTCCATGCCATGTGCTGTGTAGCTTGTGTTTGGGACACAGGAAGTACAAGCCACATGGCAAAAGGAATATAAAGCGCAGCTGCATCATCTCCATCTTGTCTTCGATCCCCCTTCCTACCTCTGGAGCAACTTCTCTGCAAACTGAACCCTGGAACAAGGGACTGAATGACCCATCCAAGCTGTGGATGCGTTCCAGACAGACTTTCAAGCCAGCAACTCACCAATACTGCTAAGAACCTGATATATCCATTTTGGAATGTATCTGACTGCTTTTCCATTTAAATTCTTTCTGTCTTTTTTTCTTTTAAACCTTTAGTTTAGATGCTAAAGAATTGTCTGGAAGGATGGAATTTAACTTCATTCTTTCATTTGTTCTTTCTTCTAAACATTTAGTTTAACTGCTAAAGGATTGGCTGGCAGCATGGTATTTTGGATGAGATCCAAACCTGGGTAATGTGGCTAACCTTCTACCCACCCACTTCCTGGATCCAATTAGGATCACTCTCCTGCTGCCCTCTGGCCATGCTGTATCACAGTGAGCAGAGTTTTTAAATAACCTCTCACTGTACAGGACCTAGTTGCTGATTAGGAGTCAGAGAACTGTCATGCAATAAAGGGGGCCGTGTGATTTCTTTTTTTCAGAGTCTCGTTAACCAGTGTGTGGGATCAGAAGCACAGTTTGTGACTGGTCAGTGAGTTTAACTTCAGTGTTAACCACCAGTTTGGGGAGCATCTGCTCTCCCTTTTTCAGCCTGCTCTGACCTTGGCATTTTCAGTGAGGACTGCCCCAGGCACACTAGGTCACACTAAGCACTGAAGATAAATTAATAGAATGTTTTTGACGATCAAGTTGTATGAAATCAACTGAACTCCTTTGTTTTCTTTCATCTGAGTGGAGTTTCTGGTTTTCCAACGTGATATGATCTCCCAGCTGGAACAAGGGGAAGAGCCAAGGGTCCCAGAGCTCCAGGGTTCAGAGGAAAGAGAGATCCTGAGATCTCCCCGCACAGATGAGGAAACATTAAACCAACTCAGAATCTTTAAGTGCCTGAAGGAAACATCTAGGATGCCCTACAAAGCTCTTGGGAAGTCTCTCAGTTCATTATTGTCCGTAGCAAGGGTCGCATCCGCAGGGTAAATATAGCTCAAGGCTTCCTATAGATGCTAGCAGACACCGGGCAGTAGCTTTCTCCCTTCCCCCTGTGAAGTTGGATGGGATGTGAAGGCTGAATTGATCCCCTCCTCTCTCCTGTTGGGGGGAACTGAGTTCCTGATTTTTATTTGACCTCTCTCCAGCACTTGTTTTGGTTTGGCCTTCCCCTTTCCATCCCTGTTTGAGGTTTCTGTCTCTATCACAGCAGGTGATGCAATGACGTGTGAGGTTCAGCACAGACCAGAAAAAGAGCAGGGAAACCAGCCAGGGGAGAAATTGGATAAATTTATTTCCTGTCAGGGAACTCAGAAGGGCCTTAAGGAAACCAGAATACAGCAGAAAATCTGCAGGGAAAAGCAAAAAAAATACATGTGCTGAGTGTGGGAAAAACTTCACTTACAGATCAGGCCTTTCTCAACAATAGAGAATCCACACAGGGGAGGGGCCCTGTGAATGCAATGAGTGCGGGAAAACTTTCAGTCGCAGCTCACACCTTATTCAGCATCAGAGAATCCACACACAGGAGAGGTCCTATGAATGCAGTGAGTGCGGGAAAACCTTCAATCGCAGCTCTCACCTTATTCAGCATCAGAGAATCCACACGAGCAAGAAGCCCCGCGAATGCCATCAGCAGGCCTGAACAACTCGTAAAGCGGTGATGTAGAGAAATCTCTGTATTAACTATCTCTGTAAATCTTTATAACGTTGCATTGTGTTATTTTGTATTAATATCTTTCTGTATTAAGTATCTTTATGACATTGCATCCGGCATGATGTTATTTTGTAATTCATATGACTTGGCATTATGCCTCTCTATTTTCATACAACTTTGTATTAGATCCCTATATAGAAAATTGATAGAAAACTTTGTATCAAATGTTATAGCCCCTAAGGATAGTATAGTTAAAGTAAAAGAAAACATGTGCCTTTTTGCTAGAAGTAGAATAAGATCTTCCCCTGCACTCTGTAATCAATTGCTCTATTGACTGAATGAGGTGTGAATGAGTGAGGCTTGGAAGACACCCACCTCCAGACAGCTACAACAGTTGAAGAGGGAATGGGAGCCAGAGCAAAGGACAATACAACTTGTTAAATGGGCCCAATAAAGAAGAGCAGACATATTGATGGCCTCAGGGATTAGAAGCAAGCACCTTCTTTAGAAAACACCCACTTTGAGCAGCATTGGGACAACACCCAGAGAAAAGCAGCACAAAGACCAACGGACGCAGACCCAGATTTTGAATCTGGTCTAGATGTGCATAAGAGGGAAGCTGCTATAAATGCGAGGTGTCTTGCAGAAGGACCCCGGATCTCGTCTTGTCACCATCGGACCATCGATTTGGATCGGTAGAAGCCCGGCTCCACCCCTCCCCCATCTAACTCACCTGGCCAGTGCAGTTAAGGGGAGCAACTAGTTGGTAACAACAGCAAGACGGAGTGTGTTTATGTCTGTGTGTGTGTGTGAATGCATGACTGTGATATATATCTCATGTGCATATCATAGAGTATTAATTGATACCTGTATTACTAATAAATGTGGCATTTTGCCTTAATCCCCCTGAAAAATTCCTGTACAGTACTTTGAGTACAACAGCGAGGGCCACAATACTCCAAAGAAAACAGCTGAGGACCGAAACCCCCCAGCCCTGCGGAAACACCCCCCACTCAGGACCTCCCGGCCTGGCGGAAACACCCCGCCTAGCCCTGCAGAAACAAACCCTCCTTCCCCAGCGCCGCCCCACCAAAACAGCTGTGTGTCTAAAAGGAAGGTTGGTGGTGGGGAGGTGTTACTTGATGTTAAATCAACCAGGGACTCCCAGCCAAAGAGGTGGCTGGGAGCCCTCAGGATCAAATTAAAGGGCCTGGGGCTCTCATGACTGGAAGAACCCGGATCTTTTTGGGGTGGGGCAGGGATTTAAAGGTCCCAGAGCTCCTGCTGCTGAGGGGAACCTGAGCCCTTGAAATCCCAGCCTCACTCAATCCGCTGGAGCTGCCGCTGGGATTCAAAGGGCTCTGTGCTGCCTGCAGCCACAGGGATCCCTGAACCCTTTAAATCTCAGCTGCTGCCGGGATTCAAAGGGCTCTGGGCTGCCCGTGGCAGTGGGGAGCCCTGAGACCTTTAAACCTCAGCTGCGGCCGGGAATCTGTGCAAGCAGCCCAGAGCCCTTTGAATCACGGCCGTGGCTGGCAGGCCGGCTTTAGGAAGTGCGGGGCCCAATTTGAACATTTTTGGTGTGGCCCCGCAGGGATGATTGGGGAAAAAAAAGCCTTTCAATTCTTAACAACCGGTTCCCTATAAAAAGTTCTGCCACAGTATGTATTTTTTGTACCAGTAGGGTTACCATACATCCGTATTTTCCTCCCGGATGGCGATTTAAGAACCAAAAAGCCTGACATGTCCGGGAAAGTACAGATGTATGTTAACCCTACCTAAAAGTTCTTTTTTAAAAAGATGGGTCTGAACTAGAAATGAGCTCTGCCACTCCCTTAGGGTGTGCTAGGGTGCACATGTGTGGGTCCCAGCTGCTCCCTGCCCATCTCATTGAAGCAGGTGTGCAGGGTTACTTCCCTCGGAACTGCAGGGCACCAGTGAACATGGGGCTGGCTGGAGGTGGGGGAGGGGGAGGATGCGAGAGGTAGGGTCTGGCTGCAGGCTGGGCAAGGGGTGTGGGGCAGGCTGGAGACAGGAGGTGTGGGATGGGCTGGCTCGATTCAGGCAGGGCCACAGGGAGGGTGCGGCATGGGTTGGCAGGGCTGGAGACAAAGGAGTGCAGGACTGGCTGGCTTCAGGCAGCGGAGTGCGGCAGGGGTTGGCTGGAGACGGGTTGGTGCAGGGCTGAAGGCAAGGCAGGGGGTACGGAGTTGGCTGGAGACAGGGCAGGGGGTGCAGGGCTGGTGCGGGCAGGGCAGGCAGTGTGGCAGGGGCTGGCTGGAGACAGGGAAGGGGGTGCAGGGCTGGCTGGAGACAGGGGTTGGTGCAGGGCTGAAGGCAAGGCAGGGGGTGTGGGGCTGGCTGGAGTTGGGCAGGCTGCAGGCAGGAACTGGTGCAAGCAGGGCAGGAGGTGCGGGGCTTGTGCGGGCAGGGGATGCAGCAGGGGCTGGCTGGGGACGGGCTAGCTGCAGGCAGGGCAGGGGGTGCAGGTACAGAGGGTACAGCTCATCCTCTATGGTGAGTGCCTCCTCCTCCTCCTCCTCCCTCTCCCACTAGGGTAGCAGCAGCAGCCTGGGGTTTGGGGGCTATTTCAAGGGCCCGGGGCGCCCCTGCTTCCATTGCCCCAGCTCTGTAAATATCCGCGGGAACCCTGGGGAAGCGACGGGGCTCCAGTGGCTATTTAAAGGGCCGGGGAGGTAGAAGCAATTGGAGTCCTGGACTTTTTAAATAGCCCCCAGAGCCCCTCAGCCATACCCCAGGGCTCCAGTAGCAGGGCTCTAGTGGCAATTTAAAGGGCCTGGGGTTCCAGCCCCTGCTGGGAGCCCCAGGCCTTTTAAATTGCCCCCTGGGGAAACTGGGCCACCCTGGTACAGTGCACTGGCTTTTGCTGGTACTGGGGCTTGGATGTGGGTTCCTCTTAGGAGCGAGGCCGATTCAAGGGAATTGGTTGAATTGGCCTAAAGCCGGCGCTGGTGGCTGGGATTTAAAGAGCTCTGAGCTCCCCGCCCGCCTGCCCAGAGCCCTATAAATCCTGGCCGCGGCTGAGATTTAAAGAGCTCTGTGCTCCCTGCGGCTGCGGGCAGCTCAGAACCTTTTGAATCCCAGCCGTGGCTGAACTTTAAAGGGGTTTGGATTCCCCGCGGCTACGCGCTGCCCAGAGCCCTTTGATTCCCGGCTGAGGGAAGCACAGTGAGACTTCACGGACCGCACGTTGCCCGCGGGCCGTATGTTGTGCAGGCCTGGCATGGAGGGGCAAAATAGGTAAGAAATTTCCGTGGCCTGTCACTAGCAAATAGTAGCCACCATGGATCCTGCCAGAGGTGGCTACATCTTAGCACTGTGGGATGCAACCCTTCACAGAGACCATTTGTCTTGTGGTTTGGGATACTTCTCAAGACATGCTGCACTCAGAGTGACCCCCTCATCCTGTGCCTGCTGGAGAAAAGAAAAGGGGCCAGCCAACCCTCTCACTACCAGCTGCGAACCACTGATCCCCAAACAGGGGGAGGCCTCTGGCTTTGATGTGTATTAAATATCAGGCTGGTCTCTTTCTTTGGCAAATATCTAACAGAGCTAAAAGAGGGAACAAATGATCCTCAAAGGAGAGGGGAAAGACAATCACTGGGAAATTTAATCCCCTGCAACATCCAGAATGGAGAGAGACTCAGGGCAACAGGTTCCCCCGAAGGAAGAAGTTTTTGGGATTTAGAAACATAAGGAACAGCACAAAACTTGAGAGGATTGTTAATTGACATTTGATAATGACACAGAGGGAAAACCTGAGCTTTCAGATCAGTGTTCAGAAATGAAAGAGAAAGGGTGGAAATCAGAGATTTTGGATCCATTTTGCAATTTATAGAGAGGAAAGTGGAAAATCAGAGGGATTTTATATCAGTTGTTGATAGGAGGTAAAATCTGAGTGTTTCACATGAATATTTGATAAATGAATAAAGAGGAAATGGGCAACATTTGCAAACATTTTGTGTTCAATAATCTGAGAAAAGGTGTAAATCTGAGATTTTCTTATTATTTTATAATTAGAGACAGGAAAATCTCATGGCATATTCAATTAGAAATAGACAACTAGAGAGAAGTGGGGCAAATGTTTAGGTTATTTTATTTGAATCTTTGAGATTTGCAAAGAAATTGTGTCACAAACTGCATATTTGATAACATGAGAGGAAAACACCAAGATCTGAGGGGAGAGAGTCACTTTCCTGTCAGGGCCCAGTACTCCCTCCCCCACCCCCTCCGGGGTCTCTCACTCACTGGGGGCTCCAGGCGGGGCTGGTGCGGTCAGAGCCTGGGGCTGCCTAGGGGGCAGGTCCCAGCTGGAGAAAGCCCCCCCCCGGCCAGGATAGGAATGTGCTACTGGTAGCAGCCTGGGGCTGGACCCTCTCTATGGGGGACACTTGCTCCCCCCTCCCCTTCCTGGCTCTTCCCACGCCCTGTTGCCAGCAGAGAGTGGTCCCCCCAGCCCAGCCCAGAGGTATCCCTGTCTCAGGCCCCCCCCCAGCCTCTGCCCATTAACCCTCTGCCCAGTTCAGAAATCACTCGGGGGAACCATTTCCCACGTACACAAGTACAAATCACTGCAGGTGAAAATGGGGGGAAACACCCCAAACCTGAGATCTGAACTGGCCATTGGCAAAGGGGAGAGAAAATGGGGCACAATGGGGGGAGGGGAACAGGGAACTTCTCAGGGGTTTGAAGGAAGGGGGTGTCACCCTGGATGTTGCTTGTTGCTCTCTAGGGAGAAAGGGGGCAGGACAGGAGAGGAGGGGGGTCTCCACGGAGGGGGCAGTGGTAATTCCGAGGGGATCTCAGCCCTCCCTTTTTCTCCCCGCTCCTCAGGGGTCACCTGCTCTTCTCCCCTCGCCCCCCGGCCATGTCCCGGCTGCACAGACATTTTCCATCCATCCCTTTCCCAGGTCTCCCCCCTCCGCAGCCCCCGCCCGACCCCACGCAGGGGCTGCTAGGTGTAATGCATGTTCAGTAGGGATTTCTCCCCTACTAATGCTGGGGTGTCCTTCTCCTATAGGTTAGTCTACTAACGATCTCATCTTGGTGCCATGTGTGTCAGTTCATTGCCATGGCACTTGTGTGCTTAGACATCTGAGGATGCTCTATAGAAAAGCTCCCTGAGTGGGGTGATCCACAGGGAGTAGCTCAAAGCTCCAAAGTGCCTGGCCAGGGGCAGGACATTGGCACAGCAAGGGAGGGGTGTGGCAGTGACATCACAAAGTCCTTTTGCAGGACCTCACACTATTGGTCAAAGACTATTGTTGAGCAGGTGGTGACCTCACAGAGAGATCCTGACATCAGTCAGGGGCCAGGGGCTAGGGAAACCTCAGAGACCCCTGTGGCTTTGCTTCAGCAAGTCTCCTTCTCCAGGTCTCTGTCTGAGGACTGAGAGAGTATTCGGGTTCACGGACGTGAGCGCCAGGAGAAACCTCTTTCCAGTTTTCTCCTTCCCTTGTAGTGATTTTACTAGAAAACAGCCGTCCCTGTTTAGAAGGTAAGAGCCTCCTGGAGGTTTAAAAGCTGTTCAGTCTGATCCATCTGGTGACAGGTGAATTCGAGGCATGGAAAACACGAGCTTAAGGGGTCAGAATTTTATTCTGCACCTGGGATTTTGTCCCTTAGAATCACTTGGGACATTAGGGTTTGTCCTTTGTGTTTCACCTTTTCCTCCATCCACCTGTCCCTCCCTCCTTTCTCTTCATCTCTTCTTTTGTCCTTTCTCCTGTTCCCCTCCCAACACCAGGACGAGTGTGTGCGTGTGTGTTGCTGGGGAGTGCTCTGCAGCTCTCACTGTGGGAGTTCCACCCAAAAATGTGAGGCTGAAATAGTGCTCAGGCAGTCAGGGCTGGATTAAACTTTTGTTGGCCCTGGCACCAAACATATTTGTGGGCCCCAGTGTAGTCACTGTGGGCTCCGAGTGTGGGCCTGGTGGGGTAGTGCCATTGGTGCCTTCGTATACCCGGTACTGAACCTCAGAGACATTTTTCATTTTGATCACACACCTCTCCATGACTATATGCATTGCCATACACAACCCCCTCAGCCCGCGGGTTTTCTTATTGAGCTGTACACCCATGTGGGTTTACCAGTGTCCACAGTGAGCAGAACTTTCATAGTGACCAAGGAAACTCCCCACAGATTTATCTCTTTCCTCATTCAGACCTTCTCTAGCCATGTCTCCAGTACCCCCCCATGTCACCAGTCACTGCATGTGGTCCTAGTCTCAGCTCAAAGTCCTTAAGCCAGCAGACACCTGATCAGTTCTGACAGATCCCTCCCTCAGCCCCCATCCTGCCATGTGAGCAAGCCACCTGCAAACACCATTTCCCCAAAATGAGGACTTAGCCCTTGGGAATCTGAAGACACCAGGGCCTCTCCCTCTGCTCCCATCTACATGCTAGTCTGCTACCTGGTCACCACCACCTCTCCCCATACTTGTTTCCTTTCTACTTTGGACATGCTCCCAACCAGCTGGAAGCTCCCTCTGCAAGCCTGACCTGCTCCCGCCTTCCCTGCTCCCCCGACATTCCTTTCCTACTGGTGACCTCTGTTCCTTGAGGTTAACTCCAGTGTCTTTAGGTGCTCTAGCTTAATGGCCCCAGGAGTCATAGAGCCACTTGTAGTTTCTCTAGCTACAGCCATGGGGCAATTGCCAGAGGCCAGCCTTAGACAGCTGCAGCTACTAGCCGCAGGAGCGGAGGCAATGCCAAGGCTGAGCATGCTTGAACCTTGCAAGGGCAGCACTAGGGACTCTAAATCCTCAGCACTGGCCCTAGGCAGCTGCAGACTCTGGAGTTAGGCACTTTCCTCCTCTAGGTTCCTGCATGCTTACAGAACTGCAGTAAAGTGGAACAATTTTTAGCTTCTGTGATTGGAAGATGTCTGGATCCACCTAATAAGACTGTCCTATATAAAGGAGGAAAGTTGAGGTGCCTTTATTATTCTTTTGTTCCATTCTTTGTTTCTATGGGGAATTTGCCAGTGCAATATCACTGTCTTCCTTTTAAACAAACAAAACTAAAAAAAAAGTGTAATGGCTGTTGAAAATAGCAATTCCAGCCCTCGTTAGCACTGTGAAGACCCCAACGTTTGTTGATCAATTTTCTCCTACTCTTTCTACAGTAAATGACAGTGGATCAGCATATTTGATTTGGGAGAAATGAAGTAACAGCTGCCCAAATTGAGCTTGAGCACTCCTGATTTTGAGGTGTTCAGATTTGGAAGGCAGGGGCTAGATTCCCTTTCTGAATATTAGATACATCTGGAAAGGAAAAGTCAATTTCTATTTGCATGGCTCAAAAGTGGAAATCCTCCTGTCCTGTATCTGAAGCTGTCCAGGTCCAGAAGAACCTCCCCTTCCTTACTATTTTACCTTCTGGTGGGATCCACATACCTCCCTTGCCCAGCTTCAGATAGAGAGCGGCCTCTGTCGAGTTAGTCCACCCAGTTACTTCTTTGGGGACTGCCAGGCGAGGTCACAACAGCATCCCTAAGCCTGTCTGGGGAAGTCTTCTGAGGGTGCTACCTGGGCCAAATCCTTCTACTCCTTGGTCACACCTCTTTCCTATTCACAGGTGGCACCAACTTCTAGCAGCCAGCCCCCCCACAGCAAGCTGCAAGGCCTGGAGTCTCACAGTTTCCTCCCTCCTTTTCCTGTTAATAGCAGCCCAGGGAATGCTGGGAAATGTTCCTTCTCTGCTCCAAGGCAGGGCGCTGGTCAAGGAACTACAGCTCCCTATGGGGTCTCAGCTCCCCTACTGAATCCAGGCTGCTCTGAGGCTCCCGTTCTGCAGAGGGGAGGAAGTTACTGTTACAGGTCCCTTCAGAGCTTGGGCCTAGCACTATGGCAATTCCAGTACTGCTCCCAACTCTATCCAGCTCTGCTGCTGGCAGGATCCCTTCCCATTCTTTTTGTTTCCTGCCTCCCCTCCAAGGAGGAGCTCTGCATTGTTCCTGTGTGGGGAATTGAACCCAGGCTGCCTGGGTGAAAGCCAAGAATCCTAACCACTAGATCACATGGGACTTCCATAACACGTTTACATGTTCATATTCAATAACACAATTAAACGTAGCCATTCAAAGTAGCCATTTAAAAGAAGCCATTCTAAAACCTTCAAAAACAGATTTCAATGAGAAATTGCAGAGTTACAACTGATCTGCAAACTTAACACCATTAATTTGAGCTTGTAGAGGGACTGGGGGTAACTGGCTCACTACAAAAGCAATTTTCCCTCTCTTGGTATTGACACCTCCCTGTCAATAACTTGGAGAGAGCCACATCCACCCTGACTGAATTAGCCTTCAACACTGGTTCTCCCCTTGTATGGTAACTCCCTTTACATCATGTTCCAATATATATTTATGCCTCTATCTGCAATTTTCACTCCATGCATCTGAAGAAAAGGGCTTTTTACCCACGAATGCTTGTGTCCAAATAAATCTGTTAGTTCTTAAGGTGTCACCGGACTCCTCGTTGTTTTTGTGAAATAAAAGCAAAATGCACTCTAAGCTGATCTTAACCCTTTCAATGCCCTTACAAACTTAGATGCTTCTCACCACAGGCCGGCTGGTGGCTTTTCAGCCAGGCTCTCCCCTTTCGTCAGCGCTTCAGTTGCTTGGTGTGGGGGTGTCTGTAGATGTAGGTGGACGAGAGAGACAAAGCATGGCAAATGTCTCTGCTTTTATCATGTCCTTTCTTCCCTCTTGGCTTTGCTCCCCCTTCAGAGTCAGGTGAGCATCACTGCGTCTCTCCAAGCAAGTCTGAGCAATTCCCCTGGGGTGTCCTCTTGCAGGTAAGTGATTGCACTGTAGCTCCCTTGCTGAACAATGGCTGTTGATGGGTTGTTTAACACCCTGTCCGGGTGTTGGTTACTTTCCTTGCTGTTGTCACTGGGGAGCTAATATTTGGCTGACTCCCCCACCTTACAGCATAGTGATAACCACACTGCACAATTCTCATAACTTCATATGCATGAATGGTAAACATCTATGGGTAGAGAAATGACTTTCAGCAGATCATATCCTTTCCCCTGATATCTTACAAGGCATGCTCTGTATATAAGATCACGATTATATGAAAATGAGGAATATGGGGGTTACAGCACTCTCCCCCAAAGGTACAGAATGTCACACTGAGATTCTATTTTCATTTGTTATGTAACAGCATTAAAGAGATCCAGTGACTGACCAATGGCATTTTCAAGTGCTAAAATAGCAAGCGCTGTTGGTCTCTCATTGGCCATCAGCGACTGAAGATACGGTTTAATGAGCCAGAGCTTCAAGACGAGGGTGGCTCTGTCCACTGCCTTCCGTTGCGCTGCTGGGCACCAAGTCCCTGGCGGTCAATATGTGAAGCTGGGAGAAGAGAGTGGGGTGGCAAGCGGTGGTAAAACTTTTGCAACCAGGGTCTAGCTTTCTAACTTCCTCTTCATACTGCTGGGCCCCCGTTGCCTTCAGGTAACACAGGAACTAAGGCAGGAATAGGGTGAGGAAGCAAGTAAAGCCGAGCAAGGAAGGCAAAAGTTAATCTTATCTTCATGGGCAGCTCGCAATGACGTCCTTTTTCTGTGCCACAGCTGACAACAACATCCCAGACAGAAAAGTAACAGGCCAAAAAGAAACCTAGCAGCTGATGAAACAGTTCAGTTGGGAGCGTGCTAGACTAACAGGCTCTTCTATCCTCCTTTATGCACGGGCGGGATGTTTTCTGAGAGTGCAGCAGTTCCTTTAACTGCCACGAGTCCCTCATTTCAGGCTATGCAGCAGGAAAAGACAGCATGGGCTTCTGCACCGAGTTGGCCCACCTGACCTTTCATTCTTCTCTTGCTCTTTGTCAGCAAGGAGAAGAAAAAGAAGCTCTCCCTCAAGCTGGAGTCACACGTGCGAGGTAAGGACGACTTCCTGAGTGCTGGCTCCAGTCCTCTGCTCCGCCAGCTGACCTATCGAGGGGCTACCACCACATTCTCTAGATTTGTCCATCGGTCTGTGCCAGAGTGAGCAACAACCCAGTAGGTGGGGTTTCTGTAGTGTAGTGGTTATCACTTTTGCCTAACACGCAAAAGGTCCCTGGTTCAAAACGAGGCAGAAACATGCTGGCTTCCTTTTCCCAGATCCCCTTGTTGTTCAGAAAGGCCACTCCTCCTATTGGCCTGTCCCTGGGATAACTCCAACCCCTGCATGACAGAGGATGCTGACAGCAGTGGAGAAAGCACCTTGGTGTCAGGCTGGAGAACCTAGAGTAGTTAGGCCAGTCACTATTTCGAGGCATGTGGCTTGGCCACCTCTGCTGTTGGAGGTTGGCCTATAGAGGCTGTCACTTCCTGCTGGGCTCCTTTGCGTGACTGCCCAAAGGAGGAAGTGAGGCAGAAATGGGGCAATAGAGGAAAGTTGAGCTGCTGAATTCAGGGAAGAAGCTGTGCGGCTAAGTGGGGTTAGTAGAGCACCACCCTTCATTCTGCAAAGCCTGGGGAGGTGTGGTTGGCTGCTGGGAGGTAGAATAGATTCATAGACTCATAGGTCTGAAGGGACCAACCTGATCATCTAGTCTGACCTCCTGCACAAGGCAGGCCACAGAACCCCACCCATCCAATTTTATAACAAGCCCTATCCCAGGACCGAGTTATTGAAATCCTCAAAAATGGTTTGAAGACCTCAAGCTGCAGAGAAACCACCAGCAAGCGACCCGTGCCCCACGCTGCAGGGGAAGGCGAAAAACCTCCAGGGCACCTGCCAATCCTCCCTGGAGGAAAATTCCTTCCCGACCCCAAATATGGCAATCAGCTAAACCCTGAGCATGTGGGCAAGAGTCACCAGCCAGCACCCAAGAAGGAATTCTCTGCAGCAACTCAGTACCCATCCCATCCAACATCTCCCCGCAGACCATTGAGCAGACCTGTCTGGTGGTAATTCAAGATCAATTGCCCAAATTAACGATCCTATCATAACATTCCCTCCATATACTTATCAAGCTTTGTCTTAAAGCCAGGAAAGTCTTTTGCCCCTACTACTTCCCTCGGAAGGCTATTCCAGAACTTCACTCCCCTAATGGTCAGAAACCTTCGTCTAATTTCAAGTCTGAACTTCCTAATATCTAGTTTATACCCATTCGTCCTAGTGCCTACATTAGTACTAAACTTAAATAATTCCTCTCCCTCCCTAACGTTAACCCCCTTGATATATTTATATAGAGCAAGCATATCCCCCCGCAGCCTTCTTCTGGCCAGGCTAAACAAGACAAGCTCTTTGAGTCTCCTTTCATAAGGCAGTTTTTCCATTCCTCAGATCATCCTAGTAGCCCGCCTCTGAACCTGTTCCAGTTTGAATTCATCCTTTTTGAACATGGGACACCAGAACTGCACACAATATTCCAGATGGGGTCTCACCAACGCCTTATATAATGGTACTAACACATCCTTATCCTTGCAGGAAATACCCCACCTGATGCATCCCAAAATCGCATTTGCTTTTTTAACAGCCGTATCACATTGGCAACTCATAGTCATCCTGCTATCAACCAGTACCCCAAGGTCCCTCTCCTCCCCCATCGCTTCCAACTGATGCACCCCCAACGTATATCCAAAATTCTTATTATTAATTCCTAAATGCATGACCTTGCACTTTTCACTATTGTATTTCATCCTATTTCTATTACTCCAGTTTACAAGGTGGTTCAGATCTTCCTGAATAGTATCCCTGTCCTTCTCTGTGTTAGCAATACCCCCCAGCTTCGTGTCATCCGCAAACTTTATTGGCACATTCCCGCTCTTTGTGCCAAGGTCAGTAATAAAAAGGTTAAATAAGATCGGCCCCAAAACCGATCCTTGAGGGACTCCACTAGTGACCTCCTTCCAGCCTGACAGTTCACCTTTCAATACGACCCTCTGGAGTCTCCCCTTTAACCAGTTCCTTATCCACCTTACAACTTTCATATTCATTCCCATCTTTTCCAATTTAACTAACAGCTCCCTGTGCGGAACCGTGTCGAACGCCTTACTGAAATCGAGGTAAATTATATCTACCGCATTTCCTTTATCTAAGTAATCCGTCACCTTCTCAAAGAAGGAGATCAGATTGGTTTGACACGATCTACCTTTAGTAAATCCGTGTTGCAATTCGTCCCAATTACCATTGACCTCTATGTCCTTAACTACTTTCTCCCTTAAAATTTTTTCCAAGACCTTACATACTACAGATATCAAGCTAACAGGCCTATAATTACCCGGATCACTCTTATTCCCTTTCTTAAAAATAGGAACTACATTAGCAATCCTCCAGTCATATGGCACAACCCCCGAGTTCGTCGATTGCTTAAAAATTCTCGCTAACGGGCTCGCAATTTCACACGCCAGTTCCTTTAATATCCTCAGATGGAGATTGTCCGGGCCCTCCGACTTCATCCCATCGAGCTGTTCAAGTACGGCCTCTACCTCAGTTGCGGTAATATCCACTTCCATAGCCACATTCCCGTTTATCATCCCTCCATCATCGCAAGGTTCCTCACTAGTCTTATTAAAAACTGAGGCAAATTACTTGTTTAGATGTTGGGCCATGCCTAGGTTATCCTTAACCTCCATTCCATCCTCAGTGTATAGCGGCCCCACTTCTTCTTTCTTTGTTTTCTTCTTATTTATGTGGCTGTAGAACCTTTTACTATTGGTTTTGATTCCCTTTGCAAGTTCCAGTTCAATGCGGCTTTAGCCTTCCTCACTTTATCCCTACATGTTCTGACCTCACCAAGGTAGCTTTCCTTACTGATCCTGCCTTTCTTCCATTCCCTGTAAGCTTTCTGCTTTTGTCTAATCCCCTCTCTGAGTTGCTTGCTCATCCAGTTTGGCCTACAACTCCTGCCCATGGTTTTTTTCCCCTTTCTCGGGATGCAGGCTTCCGACAGTCTCCGCAGCTGTGACTTAAAGTAATTCCAGGCCTCCTCCGCATTTAAATCCACTAATTCCTCTGTCCAATCCACTTCCCTAACTAATTTCCTGAACTCTTTAAAATTAGCCCTCGAGAAGTCAAAAACCCTAATCCCAGATCTACATTTGTTTATCCTTCCATCTAGTTTGAACTGAATCAGCTCATGATCACTCGAACCAAGGTTGTCCCCTACCACCATTTCTTCTATGAGGTCCTCACTGCTCACCAACACCAAATCTAAAATGGCATCCCCTCTCGTAGGTGCTTCAACTACTTGATGAAGAAATCCATCCGCTATCACATCCAGAAAAATCTGACCCCTTTTATTCTTGCAAGTACTCGTCCTCCAGTCTATATCCGGGAAGTTGAAGTCCCCCATAATCACACATTTCCCCTTTGTGTTTACTTCATTAAAGACATTAAAGAGGTCTCTATCCATACCCCAATCCGATCCTGGCGGTCTGTAGCACACCCCAAGCACTATCTCAGGGGAAGCTCTAGTTGCTTTTTTACCCAGTGTGATTTTTGCCCAGACAGACTCTGTCTTATCCATTCCATCGTTTCTTATTTCGCTACAGTTAATTTCATCATTGATGTACAAGGCTACTCCACCACCTTTGCCTTTCTTCCTGTCTTTTCAAAACAGCACATAGCCTTCAATACCCGTGCTCCAGTCATGAGTACTATTCCACCAGGTTTCGGTAATCCCTATAATATCTGGCTTCACTTCCTGCACTAGTAACTCCAGTTCCTCCATCTTGTTACCTAGGCTCCTCGCATTAGTGTACAGACCTTTTAATTTTTGGCGTTTGACGTCAGTGACATTCTTTCCCCCATCGTGCACAAACTTTCTACCACCAGCATCACCCGTTACTCTGGTTTCTACTCCACTATTCCTCCTTGGATCAAATATTGGGGCCGCAAGGGTATCCCCTCTCACTTTGTTTACTTCCCTCTCCAGGTTATATTCTGGCGTGGAGACCTCCCGAACATCTCCCAGCCATCTCCCCCAACTTCCTAGTTTAAATCTCTTGATGAGGTCGGCGAGCCTCCATCCTAGAATTCTATTTCCCTCCTTGCTTAGATGAAGTCCATCCTGAGCGAACAGTTGTCTATCCGTAAATGCTTCCCAGTGACCGTACATCCCAAAGCCCTCCTTATAACACCACTCCCTGAGCCATCTGTTGATCGCCATAATCTTGTCACTCCTTCGTCGCCCCGCTCTAGGAACCGGCAGAATCCCACTGAAGATCACCTGAGCCTCGATGTCTTTAAGCCTCTTCCCCAGTCTGGCATAGTCCTCCTTGATAAGGTCCAGCGAGTAACTAGCCGTGTCATTCGTTCCCACATGGAGGATAATCAACGGATTCTTTCCCGCTCCCGCTAAGATCGTATTCAGCCTCAAGTCCACATCCTGTATCTTAGCCCCTGGCAGACAGCACACCCTTCTGTTCTCCCGATCAGGTCTAGTTACAGGCCTATCTACTCTTCTCAGTAAAGAGTCTCCAATCATGTAGACTTGCCTTTTCCTGGCGACAGTGCGATTCTGCGGTCTATCCCCCACAGCAGCTGGCCGTGATTCCTCTCGATTTGTATTCGCCCTTACAATCCTCCTAGGGCTCGTACTTGATGTAGCCTCCACTGACTCCTCCCCTCCTTCTGCAGGACTAGCTGCTTGCCTCTTCTTCCTCGCCCTTTCTCCTTCAGCAGCCTGCTGTGCTCCATCTTCATTTCCCAACTCAGCAAACCTGTTCCTGAGTTCTATTTGTCCATCGCTGGCCCGTCTTTTCCTCTGCCTGGTTCTCCTAGTCACATGCTTCCACCGTCCACTTTCCTCACCCAGCAGCCCCTCCTCAGAGTCCTTTGGTCCTGCTTCTATCCACTCGTCTGAGCTTGTCCCCTGTGCCTCATCATGTCTGTGTTCCATCATCTGCTCAAATCCCCTTCTAAACTCAGCCAGAGTTTCCACTTGCATCTCCAGTCCTCTTACCTTTTCCTCCAGCAGCTCTATCAGGCGGTATTTCATGCAGATGAAACTCCTTTCAGGTGCTCCCTCTAGGACCATGTACATGCCGCAGCTACCGCTTCCAGTCATCCTCAGTGTGTCTGCACCTGCTGCCTCCGCCTCCATCGTAGTGCTGCAACTCTGTGCCTGGCAATCCACAGCTCACACCGCACCACAGGCCACCAACAAGCGCAGGGCTGCTGGCCGACCCCTGCCTCTTCCCTAGTCTGCCTTCCTGGTTCCTCTGCCTTGGTCTCCCCTGCAACCTCCCACTGAAACTCCCCTGTTAGCCGCTCTGTTCGCCGCCTCCCGTGCCGCTGCAGCTGACTGTGCCGCTGCCTGAGTGCCTGGCTCCTTATATAGGACCCCTAATCAGGTAAGCCCCGAACCCAACTCAGGGCTCAGCCTCGCTCCCAGCACACAGCCCCTAGCAGCCTGCACACACACTCACTCACACACAAACACCACAAACTACAAAAACTACAAAAACCTACTCCTCCAACAGCACTCCCACTGAAACTCCCCTGTTAGCCACTCTGTTCGCCGCCTCCTGTGCCGCTGCAGCTGACTGTGCCTGCCTCTTGGCTTCCCAGGAGTGGCTACTTGCAGCCCAGGAGAAGAAGGGAGGTTCTGGATGAAAGGAAAACAAGCAAAGCTGAGTCCAAGTGGAGAATGGCGGCTCCTTTATGGCCAACCTGGGGGCATGACTGATGGTTTTAGAGGTGAAGGCTGGGCTGGCTGTGAGCAACTGGGATCCAGGAAACCCCCAGCTGACCTTCTGAGGGCTGAACCCATGGAGGTGCGGTTGGCTGCTGGGAGACAGACCCCTGTGGCTGCCTGTTGGCATCCCAGGGATGGCTACTTGCAGCCCAGGAGAAGCGGGGTTCTGGGTGGAAGTAAAAGCAGCAATGGTGAGGCTGAGTGGGCTCCTTTCTGGCCGAGATGGTGGACTGTGGTGAGTCTGGGAGTTGCCTGTAAGCCATAAGTGGACGTAGTGCAGTGAAAACTGCTGCTCCATTCTGGCCGACCTGGGGGCACCATGGATGACTTGAGAGTGGGGGCAGGGCGCTGGCTGTGAGCAAATGGGATCCAGGAAGCCCCAGCCTGCCCCTCCAGGGGCCGAGTCTTCTTCTCTCCTGCCATGGGGAGCCCGATCTTAAGCCTGCCCAGCATGTGCAGCAGCTCGAGCATTAAGCCTTCCTGTGTGCATAACTGAACTACGCCCTAGTGTAATAAGGTGTAAAGTTTAGACTGTGAATTTATCTTTAATTTCCATGGTAATTTACTTTGATATTTTATTCCTACCACTTATAATCCTTAAAACTCCATCTTTCTGTAGTTAATAAATCTGTTTTATGCTCTACTTAAACTGGTGTATTTTGCTTGAAGTTCTTGGGAAATCTCAGCTCCATTACAAGGCTGGTTCATGTACTATTCACAGTGAGGGAGGGGTGGACCCTGTGTAATAAACTCACACTGATCAGGCTTCTGATTAAGGCAAGATGGTATGATCCAGGGGTGCAAGGCTGCAGAGCTGTAGGGGGGGCGACTTTCTATCATTAGTGTTATGAGTGGCTGCAGAAGCATTCATGTAATTCAGTTGGCTGTGTCCCTACCTACGGATGTCTGTGTAAGTGCAATATCTGCCAGAGATTCACAGCTTGTCTCAGCATCACATGTGTGAGAGGGAGTCCAGGTGGTGGGACAAAGGGCTCAGGGGTCCCACTGTTCAGGTTGCATCCCATAGATCCCATCACAGACTTTCAACAACCACAGCGGGTGCTCACTGAGACAGAGAGAGAGATGCCAAAATAGTGATCTCCAGTGCCAGCAGACATCAAACTATCAGAAATTCTGTGCACAGAGAAGACCCTGCTAGTGGAAAATGCCTTTGAAAAAGGCCCTTCTGTCCCCAGCTGTGGTCGTACAGTGCTCAGTGCTCTGCGTTGTGGCCTCAAGAGTCATGGATGCAAGTTGAGTTACGATGACCTTTTCCTTGTCTCCACATTTCTTAGGTGCCTCTTCCAACACTTGTCAGAAAAAATGACCGGTTTCTTTTGGAAGCATTTGCATTGCAAGGCAGAGGCAGTCTTCTCTGCTTCTTCAAAAGATTGACCAAAAAGTGTGAGGAGTGGACAGATTTGGCAAGGCACCACTGGGTGCTGCATCTCTAACCTCTACTTTACCTGGCAAGTGCCTCTGGGACTTTTCTCCCAGCTGCTCCATTTTTCATCAGTGACAATCAAAAGGAAGATGACATGACATCTGTGTGTGGACATCCCCAGCGAATCACAAGGACGTGTGGTGCAGGCTTTTGTGTTGCAGCAATTGCAGTCAAAGCAACCACCATGCCAATGCCAGTCACAGCAGCCTTTTCATCAACTCCAGGCTTGTGATTTGATTCTTTCCAATGTTTCTCTCCAAAGAAGCCTTTTCCTTAGCAAGCAATGACTTGGATACCAAGGGAGGTCTCTTCTGTTTCCTAGAAAGACACAGGAAAATGTGAGCAGAGGAGACAAAACCCAGTAGAACAAGGTACTACTGGGAGTTGAACCCAGGATCTCCTGTTTACTAGACAGGTGCTTTAGCCACCCAAGCCATGGTGCCTGCCTTGAGAAAATACTTGCAACTGTTCCCTTTGATGGTCCACGACAACACCTGCAAATTCCAAACTACAGACATTCCCCATTTCCCTCAAGACTTGCACGGAAGAACTGGCAGGCCAAGCCAGGATCTTCTGGTTACTAGGAAGACACTTCAGCCAGCTCTTCCCAAAGATCACTATCTAAAGACCTTTAAACAGCCTCTGTAGATGTTCACTGACAAAGAGATGCCAAAATAGAGTTCTCCACTGCCTGCAGCCATCACACTACCAGGAGTTCTGCGCACAGAGAGGCCCCTGCTGGTGGAAAAGGCTTTGGTAGAGACTCTTCTGACACCAGCCTGTGCTCATATACTGTTTAGCACTTTGTGTTGTGACTTCAGCATCCACAGATGCCAGTTGAGTTGGGGGACATTTTTCCTGTCTCCACATTTGTCTAATGGCTCCTTTCAACACTTGCCACCAAAAAGACTTGTTTCTTTTGCAAGCAATGTACAGCTAGGCAAAGGCAGTCTTCTCCATTTCCTCAGAAGATCACCAAGCTGTGGGGAGAGAAGACACATTCAGCCAAGCTGGATGCTGAATCTCCTCTTTGTTCAGCAGGTGTCTGTGAAGGACATAAATCTCCACCATGTAGAGGGCAAGAATAGGAGTTTATTACACACAGAACTGGCAGAGTGTCACCTTGCTTATTAGGCTCAGAGACACTGTTAATTGATTACAATAGAATATATAGATTTTCCATGGGTGGGGGAAAGAGACGGGGTAGGGAGTTCCAAACTCTGGGATAGGTTTTGCAGCAAGACATGATAAGCACAGTAGCCAAAGGTTAACAGGTTACATAATGTCTCCACCCATGGTCTCAAGTTAGCAAGTTAACATTTCATGAATACTTTGATAAAATGTTATTAGTATAAAATATCTATGCTGAATTCTGATTTGAGGTCCATAGGAAAGGAGCAACTCCTTTGATTGTCCTCCAGGTACATTCCTAGGGTTTAAAGCAAAGAAACAGTGAAAGTATATGGCAATAAAGATTGTTTTCTGTGTGTCTTAAGGCAAGGCATTGGTCCCTGGGAAGGGAGGTGGAAGGATGCCATATCTTATATTGACATCTGCCAACTTTTCATAAACTCAAGGTTGGATCTCTGGGAAGAACGTCTCCCTACAGAAGAGACTTACACAATAGGAACAGGGATTCTTTGTTCAATCTGCAACTCTGAATAAGATACAATTCTTTAGTTCTTAGCTCCAACACCTGGCAATTTGCTGACCAAGCCTATCTTAGCAAGCAAGGCTTTCTGTTTACCCAGCTTTCTTTTAGCTGGTCACTATTTGCTAGGCTTCTGGTCCCTTGATTATACTCTGGACTTTGGGTCTGGAAAAGAGCTGGCACAATCCATAGACCAGGTTGTTATATAATATGCACATGAATTTTAACCCTTCACATACAGTAATGGCAAAGTTCTTGGTTCAGGCTTGTAGCAGTGATGGAATAAACTGCAGGTTCAAATCAAGTCTCTGGAGTCCATCCACAGCTGGGATGGGTCATTCAGTCCCTTGTACAGAGCTTCAGTTTGTAGCAAAGTCCCTTCAGAGGTATGAAGCAGGACTGAAGACAAGATGGAGACGAGGCATCAGCCTTTTACAGTCTCTTGCCATGTGGTCTTTGTTTTCTTTGTCCCAAGGACACTCTATCCAGCACGTGGCATAGAAAAACCTTTGAGTTTTGTCCATAGGCAGGTCCCTGCATACCTTGCTGAGCCACAAGGCATATCTACCTTCTCTCAATGGGTTGATTGTAGAGCTGATGGTCCTTAATGGGCCATCAAGCAGGCTAGGCAGAACTGACACCAACTTGTCTGGCTGGGGTGTTCCTCGGAAGCATAGCACAAGTTTGAATACAGACAGCATAGAGCCAATATTCATAAAGTCAACTACAAAAATGATACACATCTAGAGATAGCATAATTATAATCAGCCAATCAGAACCTCTCCATAGACCCCTTTCACAACAACCTTTCTATCATATTGGCTGCAAATATAGAACAGTGGTCACAATGGTGATCTATAAAGTTACAGATTATGTCAATAACATCACAGGAGGTGACACGGCATCAGTGAGACTGATATTGGAATACTGTCTCCAGTTTTGGTGTCCTCATTTGAAAAAGATACTGTGAAATTGGAGCTGGGGCAGCAAAAAGCCACCAAAATGTTCTGAGGGCTGGAGAAAAATGCCTTCTAGTGAGCTATTGAAAGAGCTCCATCTGTTTAGCTTATCAAAAGAAGATTGAAAGGTGACTTCACTGAAGTGTTGAAGTGCCTTAATGGAGAGAAAAGATTGGGTATTAAAGGGCTCTTGAATGGAGCAGAGAAAGACATAACAAGACCCAATGATTGGAAGGTGAAAAGAGACAAATTCATATTACAACTAAGCCCCAAATAGTCAACAGCGAGGATGATTCACCACAGGAACAAGCTACCAAGGAAAGTGGTGGAATCTCCATCCCCTGAAGTCATTCAATGAAAACTAGATGCCTTTCCCCCAGAAGTAGCTATTGTGTCATGCAGGAGGCCTGTGATATGCAGGGGGTCAGATTAGATGCTGTAATGGTCTCTTCTGGCCAGAAAGTAGACTAATTTTACAGATACTAGTTTTCGGAAAAACTGAGTGTAGCATTGGGAGCAGCATCTGAAGTTTTACTGTCTAGCCAGCTTACTGCCTAGAACGAACGCTCCTTGAGTGGGGTGACCACAGGGAGTAGCTCAAACCTCCAAAGGGCCTGGCCAGGGAAATTGATGCTAGCCTTGGTACATGGACGCACACCGCCGAATTAATGTGCTTAGTATGGGCCTGTGTCCTCGACTTTATACAATTTCCAGAGCGTTGCACTGTGGGTAACTGTCCCATAGTTCCCGCAGTCTCCCCTGCCCATTGGAATTCTGGGTTGAGATCTCAATGCCTGATGGGGCAAAAACAGTGTCATGAGTGAGTCTGGGTAAATGTCATCACTCAATCCTCCCTCCATGAAAACAACAGCAGACAATCATTTTGCGCCCTTTTCCCTGGATTGCCCGGGCAGACGCCATAGCACAGCAACCATGGAGCCCGTTCAGCCTTTTTTCACTGTCACCGTATGTCTTCTTTATAGTGCTGACAGACGTGGTACTGCAGTGCTACACAGCAGCATCCCCTTGCTTTTTGCAAGTTAGCAAAGATGGTTACCAGCCCTACTGTACCGTCTGCTGCTTTGCAAGTTGACAATGACAGTTACCAGTTATACTGCACCATCTGCTGCTGTCATGGGTGCTCCTGGCTGGCCTCGATGGGGTCGGCCACGGGCTTATGGACAAAAATAGGAATGACTCCCCAGGTCATTCTCTTCTTTAAGTTTTGTCTAATGGAGAGTCAGTTCTGCCTAGACTATCAGGCAAGCCTACTAAAGAACCAGAGGGGCAAACGGGCGCTCCGGGTCAGAGCCCTAGAGATCCCGCAGAAATGATGCGCTGCATGCCATTCTAGTGGGTGCCCCTGCAACAACCCTACCCATTGCTTCCCTCCTCCCCTACCCCTCCTGGGCTACCATGGCAGTTATCCTCCCATTTGTGTGATGAAGTAATAAAGAATGCAGGAATTTGAAACAACACTGACTTTATTGCTTCTGCAAGCAGGGATCAAAGGGGGGAGGGGAGCGCAGCCTCCAGCTGCTATGAATGAACCTGGGAGTCATTCCCATCTTTGTCCAGGCACCCCCGGCCGACCTCACCGAGGCCAGTCAGGAGCACTCACGGGACGACGATGATGGATACCTGTCCTACTGTACCGTCTGCCGTCCGCAAGGGAAGGGAAGGGGATGCTGCTGTGTAGTGCTCCAGCACCACATCTGCCAGCAGCATCCAGTAGACATACAGTGACATTGAAAAAAGGTGAGAGAGGATTTTTTTCCCTTTGCTTTCATGGGGGCAGGAGGCGGGGGAACGACATATACTCTGAACAACCCGCGACAATGTTTTTGACCCTTCAGGCTTTGGGAACTCAGCCAAGAATTCAAATGGTTTTTGGAGAGTGCGGGAACTGTGGGATAGCTACAATCCTCAGTCGCCCCTCCCTCCATGAGCGTCCATTTCATTCTTTGACTTTCTGGTACGCTTGTCTCAGTTCCTTAAGTTTCAGCACTGCGTTGAGTCCCTATTGTGGCCTCTGTCCATCATAGCCTTGGAGATTTTTTCAAATGTTTTGGTATTTCGTCTTTTGGAACGGAGTTCTGATAAAACAGATTCATCTCCCCATACAGAGATCAGCTTCAGTATCTCCCGAACAGTCCATGCTGGAGCTCTTTTTTGATTCTGGGACTGCATAGTCACCTGTGCTGATCAGCGCTCCACGCTGGGCAAACAGGAAATGAAATTCAAAAGTTCACGGGGCTTTTCTTGTCTACCTGGCCAGTGCATCCGAGTTCAGATTGCTGTCCAGAGCAGTCACAATGGTGCACTGTGGGATAGCGCCCAGAGACCAATACCGTCAAATTGCAGCCACACTAACCCTAATCTGACATGGCAATACTGATTTCAGCACTACTCGTCATCAAGGAGGAGTACAGATACCGGTATTAAGAGCCCTTTATATCAATATAAAGGGCTTCTTTGTGTGGACGGATGCAGGGTTAATGTGATTTAATGCTGCTAAATTGGACATAAACTCGTAGTGTTGACCAGGCCAGAGAGAGCAGCAGGTTTCCCCTATTGTTTCCTGCTTTCGTTTCCTTGACTAGTTTCTCCTCTGCACCAACTTGCTGTATTTGTTTGTGAGTCTGACTAGCTCAGTTGGTAAAGCATCAGACTTTTAATCTGAGGGTTCAAGTCCCTGGTCAGGTAATAAACTACTCATTATATCTTAAAAATCTGTCTTTCTGGAGTCTTCTTTGATGTTTTTTCTCTTCAGGATTTTGCCTTTTCTAAGAAGGGCCTTTGTGTGTGGGGGATTGAAGGGGCAACTTCCTGACAGCCCCTCTGTCCTTGCAGGCTGGAGGAATAAAGGCCTCTGGGCATATAGCATGTTCCTCCCCTGCACGCACACACACAAAATATCCCTATGGAATTAGAATCACCTGCTGCCTTCCCCTGTTCTGCTGGATCCCCAAATGAGGATACTCTTCAGCCTAAACCCATGTCCCCTCTTTGCCCAGTGCCCCTCAGTCCCAACCCTCAGTCCCTCCTATGCTCACTGCTCCTCACTCCCAACCAGAGCCTGCTCCTCTTCACCCTTCTCCTCTGTCCCAACCCACAACCCCCTCCTATTCCCAGTGCCCCTCAATCTCAACCCACAGCTCCTTCCTTCCCCCCAGCAGCAGGTGCTTCAGACCCCCTCAGGAAGATTTTCTTGCAAGGTTTCGTGTATGAGTCTTCATGTGGATTTTACAGTATGTTGGGAATATGTTGGGTTGCTTGCCAAAATGATCACTTTTGGCTGGTGTTGGATTCCCAGTCTCCTTGTTATTGGGACAGGAGAAATAAAGGGTTGTTGTCCTTGTTGTGTGAATCGAGGGCAGCAGAACTGTGCTTGGCAGACCCAGATGGAGGGACTCACCCTCAATTCAATAGCACTTGCTAGGCAGGGGACATTGGTTCCAAAGCCAAGTGGGCTGGGGCCTGAGTCCTCATGCTAAAATTTATGTGTTAGACCAACTTTAGGACAGGGTGGCTGTGGAGGGGTGAGTGAGTCCCTAGACAACATAGTGAGTACGGTGCCTTCTTATTTTCCCCCTTTTCCACCCAGGATGGCAGATGAACTCTACAGAGGCACCTCTGGGCTTGCACTGACTAAGGACAACAGCTGTGAGTGGGGTGCAGAGAGGAGATGGCTCATGTTAAATGACTTTTGGTTGCTGGACTTACGAACCTTAGGGAGAAGGACACTGCCCAGCTTATTTGTGGGTGGGTCTTTTCCTCATAGTTTAGGTTTATGTGTTGGGGCTGCTGACATGACTTCTGCTAACCCTGGGCTTGCATTGCAATGTAGACGTACCCTGAGAGTGCAGCTATACTGAGATAAAATCCCTGTGGCCTGGCTGGCCTGGATGATCTGATTTGGGCTCCTGGGGCTCAGGTTGTGAGGCTAAAAACTGCAGTGTAGACATTTGGGCTCAGACTGGAGCCCAGGCTCGGAGACCCTCACCCCTTGTGGAGTCTCAGAGGCTGGGCTCAAGCCCAAGTGTCTACACTGTAATTTTATTACCCTGTCGCACAAGCCCCACAAGCCTGAATCAGCTGACCCAGGGTTTGAGAATAGTGACTTGGGTGTGCTAATGGCAGTGTAGACATAATGCTAGGCTATGTCCACACTGCAATGAAACATCCAGGGCTGCCCCATGCCAGCTCCGGCTCCTGGGGCTTGGGCCGTGGGGTGGTAAATTTGCAGTGTAGACATCTCAGCTCAGGCTCAATACCGGGGTCTGGGACCCCACAAGGTTGGGAGGGAGTTTAGCAAGCAAAAAAGGTAAAATGGCAGTGGAGTATTACCGTGGACTCAGTGGCATTTCTCCATTGGTCTGTCTGCTTTGGGGCAGGGACAATAACACGTCCTGCTGCTTTTGTTGTTTCAAAGGGCGGTTTAGGATTTTCATTCTCAGACACTGGGCACAAAGCAGGACTCAACCCTCAATGCAAATTAAATGAGCTGCCCACAGATTCTGGCAGCCACAATGAGCATTTGGTGCGAGAGCTCAGACCTGCCCCTGTCTCAGAGGGAGGGGGTCAGCTGCGAGGGGACTGGACCACTGTCCTATCAGCTCTTATCTCCCAAACTTTCAATAACTCTATTATCAGTGGCTCTGAGCATAATTTAAACCATAAGAAAAACCACACTGGGCTAGGCCGAAGGCCCATCTAGCTCTGAATCTTGTCTTCTGACAGTAGCCAATACCATGTACCCCAAAAGCCACTCCCCTAGGGACCTGAACCCAGGATCTCCTGCTTACAAGGCAAGTGCTTTAGCCAGCTAAGCCATGGTGCTTGCATCTGGTTAAAACACAGTGTCTGACCACACCTGACTCCCTGCCATCTCCACCAGGACCTGACAAGCTTTGCTTGTGTTTGGATTCTGCAAAGCGGAGGAGCAGATGAGGTTTTCCTTCAAGCTGTGTGTGTGTGTGTGTGTGTGTGTGTGTGTGTAAATCTTTGGCCAGGTCTGCACTACAAAATTATTTCAGCAGAATTATATTGCTCAGGTCTGTGAAAAACTCACAACTCCCCTTCGGTCGGCAGCTCGTGGCTGGTGTACACACTGCAATGCCACATCTGGTGACAAAACTGCCCTGTTTTGGTGACAAAATAAAACCACTTCGATGAGAGGCCTAGAGCTTTTTGCAGCAAACTTAAAGGGACAGAGTGCCAGTGTAGATGCTGCCGTTCATTATATAACCATAACTGGCCTCCTCCAGTATCCCATAATGCCTGCCGTGAACTCGCCTGCCCTGCATTCTGCTACAGAGCCATGGGACCCTCCCCTTTCATAGCTCCAGGAAGTTCTGACAGCTAAGCCTGCTGCTCTGCTCCGGCAGCCAGGAGCAAATCTCTGCCGTGGATGCTGCTCTCTCCCGCCCTGCAAACACAGAGCAGGTGGCAGGAGCTTCCTTACAGTGGGGGCGGTGGGGCATTGGCATCTGAACTGTGACACCCCCATGATACCCCTTCCTTCGAGGAGGCTCTTACCTTCTAAACAGGGACGGCTGTTTTCTAGTAAAATCACTACAAGGGAAGGAGAAAACTCAAAAGAGGTTCCTCCTGGCGCTCACGTCCGTGAACCCAAATACTCTCTCAGTCCTCAAAGAGAGACCTGGAGAAGGAGACTTGCTGAAGCAAAGCCCCAAGGGTCTCTGAGGTTTCCCTGGCCCCTCACCCCTGTCCTGCCTGGCTGATGTCAGCATCTCTCTGTGAGGTCACCACCTCCCCACCACCTTGGACCAATAGTCTGAGGTCCTGCAAAAGGCCTTTGTGATGTCACTGTCACACCCCTCCCTTGCTGTGCCAATGTCCTGCCCCTGGCCAGGCACTTTGGAGGTTTGAGCTACTCCCTGTGGATCACCCCACTCAAGGAGTGTTCGTTCTAGGCAGCAAGCCGGCTAGACAGGAAAACATCAGACGCTGCTCCCAATGCTACACTCTGTTTTTCAGAAATTAGTCAACTTTATGGCCGGAAGAGACCATTAGAGCATCTAATCTGACCCCCTGCATATCACAGGCCTCCTGTATGACACAAGAGCTACTTTGGGGGCAAAAACATTCCAGAAAGGCATCTAGTCTTCATTAAATGACATCAGGAGATGGCGAATCCACCACTTTCCTTGGTAGCTTGTTCCTGTGGTGAATCATCCTCACTGCTGAATTTTTGCGCCCTATTTGTAATATGAATTTCTCTTTTCACTTTTCGGCCATTGGGTCTTGTTATGCCTTTCTCTGCTCGATTAAAGAGCCCTTTAATACCCAGTCTTTTCTCTCCCTGAAGGCACTTCAACACTTCAGTGAAGTCACCTTTCAATCTTCTTTTGATAAGCTAAACAGGTTGAGCTCTTTCACTACTCACTAGAAGGCATTTTTCTCCAGCCCTCAGAACATTTGGTGGCTCTTTGCTGCCCCAGCAGAGCAGTTTGCAGGGACCACTGGAGTGGTTCATGGAATGGCTGGTGGAGTGGAGCGGCTCAGACTCCCTGCTTGCAAGAGGGGAAGTATTGC
Source organism: Gopherus flavomarginatus (assembly GCF_025201925.1). NCBI lineage: Eukaryota > Metazoa > Chordata > Testudines > Testudinidae > Gopherus > Gopherus flavomarginatus. The sequence goes on along the minus strand of NW_026115064.1, from coordinate 3,078,997 downwards.
CTCCTAGAGGCACCCAGGGGGGTGATGTGTAATTGTCCCAGGTCACTGGGTGGGGGCTCGAGCCAGTTTTGTATTGTTTTATTGAAGCAGAACCCCTAGATACTGAACCCAGCCCTTGTTTCTGCCAACTCAGAGGGGCAGAAGAGTTACAGGAATTTATCACACAACCCTCCCTGTTCCCATGGGGAGAATCTAGGGAAGGGGGAGTCATTCCTCACCTGTGCTCCCAGAAGAACTGCTAGGACTCCTTCCTGCCAGCTACTCACTCCTGGATTCACCCTCAGCTCCTGGGATCTTTCTGCTCCAAAGGCTCCAGAGGCCTGGGGTTGGGAGGGCGTCACTGCACAGTCTGAAACACAAGGGAGGATTCTGGAATTGAAGGAAGGAGCAGAAAATGGAGAGGAAAGAAACAGAGAGAAAACGCCTCATCTCTCTCCCCTCCCCGTCCCAGCAAGAAATGTTACCAAGGATCAGCGTTAGGGGAAATGGTGCCCTGGGTAAAACTTAGACTTTGGCACTTCCCCATCGCCCCTAGACGATCCCCCTCTCCCTTTACCCCCTAGCTCCGGCACTCCCAACCCTTGTGCCTCCTTCACCCCAACTCCTGCCCCCTCCTGTGCCCTAACCCCTACACTGTGTCCCCTTTGCCCTTAACTCCCATACTCCCCTCTTGTGCCACCAACCACTGCCCCCTCCTGAACCCCCTTGACCCCTAACCCCTGCACCCCTTCCTGTGCCACCAGCCACTGCCCCCTCCTGAATTCCCTTCGCCCCTAACCCCTGCACCCCCTCCTGTGCCACCAGCCACTGCCCCTCTCCTGCACCCCCTTCACCCCTAAGCCCTGCGCCCCAACCCCTGCCCCTCTCCTGCACCCCCTTCACCCTAATCCTACACCCCCTCCTGTGCCACCAGCCACTGCCCCTCTCCTGCACCTCCTTCACCTCTAACCCCTGCCCCTGCCGTGCACCAGCCACTGCCCCTCTCTGAACTCTCTTCACCCCTAACCCCTGCACCCCCTCCTGTGCCACCAGCCACTGACCTCTCCTGCACCCCCTTCACCCCTAACCCCTGCGCCCTGGCCACACCACTGCCCCTCTCCTGCACCCCCTTCACCCTAATCCCTCCACCCCCTCCTGTGCCACCAGCCACTCCCCCTCGCCTGCACCCCCTTCACCCCTAACTCCTGCACCCCCTCCTGTGCCACCAGCCACTGCCCCTCTCCTGAACCCCTTTCACCCCTAACCCCTGCACCCCTCCTGTGCCACCAGCCACTGCCATCTCCTGCACCCCCTTCACCCCTAACCCCTGCACCCCTTCCTGTGCCACCAGCCACTGCCCCCTCCTGAATTCCCTTCACCCCTAACCCCTGCACCCCCTCCTGTGCCACCAGCCACTGCCCCTCTCCTGCACCCCCTTCACCCCAACCCCTTCCCCCGCTCTTTTGTCCCCAACCCCTGCGCCCCCTCCTGCACCCACGTGCGGACAGTGATCTGTGTGCATGGAGCAGCTAGCATTGCTCCTCCCTGGGATGCTGCTCCTCCGGGTACCCCTAGGGGCTGTGGGGGTGGGGAGATGAGAAGTGACGTCATCCGAGCTCCCTGCATCCAGGTCACTTTCCTCAGCTGGGCTGCATAAGGGGAGGGCAGAGAGCAGCAGCTTCTGATGCTCCCCTCACAGCACAGCCCAGGTGGGGAAAGTGACCAGGACGCATGGAGCACATAGTGTTGCTCCTCACTCCCCCCAACCCTCTATGGGCCCATGGAGGAGCATTGGGGCAGGGGAGAGCAGTGAGCACCTTTGCACTGCCACACGGTGCCCTTTGACCCCCTGGAGCCTTGGGTGGCTGCTGGGGGCCCCACCCCTAGTGCCGGCCAGGCTCCCCAGCACAAGCAGCAGAAAACACAGGGAGACTGGCCCCACACTGAGCAGCGGTAGCCTGGGCGGCACGTAATGGAGGTCGGGGGGGCTCAGTCTCCCCAAACCTTGCATCACCAAGGGGACAGTGGGGCCCATGACTGGGACCCCGGCCAAATTAGGCCACCCTGCAAAAGTCTCCCCTATGTCAGCCCCAGGGCTGGAGGAGCTCCCACTCCCTGCTACGGCCCAGGGGCTGCAGCAGGGGTACGGAGCTTCTCTGGTCTCAGGGCCGCAGCGGGGCAGGGGTAAAGGAGTGACAGGGTGGGGCTGGTGGGGGAAGGGGTGGAACAGAGGTGATAGTGGATGGGGCTATGGGTGGAAGGGGGCAGAGCCACAGACAGAAGGGGGTGCATGGTTCTGGTGCTGGGGCCCCCACACTTGTTCTCCCTTTCCCTGGGCTTTGGCATCACTAGCCCCTGCTTAGCGAGTAGGGTTCAGTGGTCCCCATAATGTGGGGTATGACTCCTAGGGAGACACAAAGGAACATTCATGGGGGCACCTCAGGGCCTGAGTCAGCCCCCATGGAGGGCAGGGAGGAAGCACCACTCAGCCCCACTCTGTCCCAGCTCTTCCCCAACCCCACCCTCAGTCTGGGCCTCTGGCTCCCAGCCCAGCGATGACCCCCTTGCCCCTGTCCGCACCCCTCTCCCCAGCAAGCAACAGCCCCACTCCCAGCCCTGCTTCTCGACCGTGGCTTCCGAGGGGCCACAGCCATGGCTAAGAGGGCACAATGTGAAATATTTGGGGACCACTGTTTTAGCGTGATGTCCTCAATCCTTCTCTGCAGTCCAATAAAAGCTATTCCTCACCCATCTACCCCTCCATCAGGATGGACTAGGTCTGTTCTGCTGCCCTTCACTCATACAGGAAGGAGAATAACATTTTATTCCACTCAATCCTAAAGTGATTTGTAACCCAAGACCATCCCAAACTGGTCATTTTGGGGAAGCGGCCCCATCATGCTGCATAGCTAGGCAGAGTAGGTGTGTCTATGCAAACACGGTCTGTTCCTGAAGTCTTTCCCCAGCTCCTCACTAGATGTGAGGGGGGAGCTCATTCAGACCCTGCTTACGCTTAGTATTTAAAAACTCCTTCGTGTCCCTATCTCTGTCGGCCTTAGATTTCTCCTCCTGTCCCTTTTGTTACAGCTCAGATGAGGTGGCCCAGTGGTTAAGGTGATGGACTGCTAATCCATTGTGCTCTGCATGCATGGGTTCAAATCCCATCCTCACTGGATGCATTTAGTCTTGACTCTTCCTTTATAGACAACCATCTCCCCACTTGGTACAATAACAGACACAACAATGTTGCTTCTTGCAAACAAAAACCTTCTCAGAAACTCCAACACCCCCCCCCCCGGCTTTAAATAAAATGTCTAAATCCCAGATTTCTAAAAAATGTCTCTAGTTCTGTATTTCGTAGTTTTTATCTTAAAAGCTAATGTTTCCTCAAGCTGAATAAGGCAACGCTTCAAAGGAAAATGTTAGAAATGGTAGGGGAGAAATAGGAAAGGAAAAAGCCCCTTTTCTCAGGAGATACAAACTCGACTCCCTCCTGTCTCTATCACCAGTGGATTTTGCCTCCCTCCTTCTGAGGTGTAAATAAAATAAAGAGGAGACAAGGTGGTTTGGCACAAACAAAGGTAAGTGTAGTCAGGGTAAAGGTACAGAAAGCTGGGGGAACAGGGGAAAATGCAAACTTAATGAATACAATGAAACAGTGACTGGGTTTGGGAGCTTAACGCTCAGGCCCATAAACCCTCCCTTGGAAACTAGAAAACACTAAACAATGCCCCAACACAGAAACCTTTCCCCACTGTTCAGGTGCAGTGGATCCCAGGTGCCGGCGCGACGCCCAGGACCTTCCACTCTCCCGCTGATTTAGAACCGTTGAGGAGGAGCACTGGGGAGTCCAGACGACGGTTGGGTTTCGTTGCTGGCACGGAGGCCCTCTGGGATGCTGGACACCAGGAATGCAGGACGGCAGGAATGGGGGTGACAGGCCTCCTGTTCCTCAGTCTCACGGTGGGACCGAGGGGGTTCTTCACTCTCCAGCTTGGGAGCACTGTGAAGACACGACCGTGGACGGGTGACTCAGAGATTCCCTCCTTCCTCATCACTGCACAACTGTTATCTTTTGTCTGAGCCAGGCAGAGTTTATCTTCATCACGTTCTATCCATCCACTTCTCAAAGTGTCATGTGATGAAGCATTCTCCGTTGTCTGTGCTTGGAGATGATGCTTTGACTTCTTTAATCCTCTATCAGAGTCGCTATGAGTGGAGATGAAAGTGTCAAAGACCTGGGAGAGGAATTCAAATGGATCCCAAACACAGTGCGATCATTGGGAGTTTAAATCCCAGGTTCCATCTATTGGCAAAGCCACTTCTAACAAGGTAGCTGTTTTGTCCCCCATTATGGCACAAGTTTGAAATATGGGCAGCATAGAGCCAATATTCATAACATCAACTACAAAAATGATACACATCTAGAGATAGCATCATTATAATCAGCCAATCAGAACCTCTCCATAGACCCCTTACATGACAACCTTTCTACAGTATTGGCTGCAAATATAGAACAGTGGTCGCAACAGGTGATCTAGCACAGTTACAGATTATGTCAATAACGTCACAGGAGGTGACATGGCATCAGTGAGACTGATATTGGAATAGCTTTCAGTTTTGGTGTCCTCATTTGAAAAAGATGTTGTGAAATTGGAGCTAGGGCAGCAAAGAGCTACCAAATGTTCTGAGGGCTGGAGAAAAATACCTTCTAGTGAGCTATTGAAAGAGCTCAACCTGTTTAGCTTATGAAAAGAAGATTGAAAGGTGACTTCGCTGAAGTGTTGAAGTGCCTTAATGGAGAGAAAAGATTGGTTATTAAAGGGCTCTTGAATCTAGCAGAGAAAGGCATAACAAGACCCAATGATTGGAAGGTGAAAAGAGACAAATTCCTATTACAACTAAGGCACAAATAGTCAACAGCGAGGATGATTCACCACAGGAACAAGCTACCAAGGAAAGGGGTGGATTCTTCATCTCCTGATGTCATTTAATGAAGACTAGATGCCTTTCTTGAATGTGTTTGCCCCCAAAGTAGCTCTTGTGTCATACAGGAGGCCTGTGACATGCAGGGGGTCAGATTAGATGATCTAATGGTCTCTTCTGGCCAGAAAGTCGACTAATTTCTGAAAAACTGAGTGTAGCATTGGGAGCAGCGTCTGATGTTTTCCTGTCTAGCCGGCTTGCTGACTAGAATGAACGCTCCTTGAGTGGGGTGATCCACAGGGAGTAGCTCAAACCTCCAAAGGTCCAGGCCAGGGGCAGGACATTGGCACAGCAAAGGAGGGATGTGGCAGTGACATCACAAAGGCCTTTTGCAGGACCTAAGACTTATTGGTCCAAGGTGGTGGGGAGGTGGTGACCTCACAGAGAGATGCTGACATCAGCAAGGCAGGACAGGGGTGAGGGGCCAGGGAAACCTCAGAGACCCCTGTGGCTTTGCTTCAGCAAGTCTCCTTCTCCAGGTCTCTCTTTGAGGACTGAGAGAGTATTCGGGTTCACGGACGTGAGCACCAGGAGGAACCTCTTTCGAGGTTTCTCCTTCCCTTTTAGTGATTTTACTAGAAAACAGCCGTCCCTGTTTAGAAGGTAAGAGCCTCCTGGAGGTTTGAAAGCTGTTCAGTCTGATCCATCTGGTGACAGGTGAATTCGAGGCATGGAAAACACGAGCTTAAGGAGGCAGAATTTTATTCTGCACCTGGGATTTTGTCCCTTAGAATCACTGGGGACATTAGGGTTTGTCCTTTTTGTTTCACCTCTTCCTCCATCGCTCCCTCCCTCCTTTCTCTTCTCTTGCTTCCTTTGTCCTTTTACCTGTTCCCCTCCCAACACCAGGAGGGAGGGGGAGAGAGAGAGTGTGTGTGTGGTTTTTTTAGTTTTTTGCAGGGCAGTGCTCTGCAGTTCTCACTGTGGGAGGTCTACCCAAAAATGTGAGGCTGAACTATTGCTCGGGAAGTGATCCCCACTGGTGACCTGGGCCATCCTTTGGGCTCTCTGGTGAGATCCCTCAGCCTCCCATCCTCAGTCTCTACCCTGATTGGCTGAGCCGGGGGTTATTGACAGGGAGGAGACTCAGGTCCTTGTTTTTCTCTTTATAAGTCAAAACCAGTTCTATGTTTGATGAATTTTGCCGCTTCTCTGCATTAGTTGTCTCTGAGCAGTTCATGATTCTCTCTAACATTGCAGTTCTCCTCAAATACTTGCTGAATAGTTACTGTCACTGTTGTTGGTCTGGAGCTCATCTGAGAGCACTTTATTCAGGTCATTCAGTGTCTGAAATTCAAGATCCAATGGGTAGTTTGAAAATCAGGGCTCTTGGGTCCTATTCCCAACTCTGCCTCTGACTGGCTGTGTGACCTAAAACAAGTCAATTCTCCTTTCTCAGCCTTAGCTTCTCCCTCTTTCAAGTAGAAATAATAATGATCCGCTCTTACCTACCTGACGGTGGGTGGAGGATGGGGATCCATTGGAGAGTGTCACTAGGAGTAGGGCATAATATGAGGTGTCCTATCACGTTTACTCAGAGCAGATTAACACGTAATAGAATAGCTGAAATAGTCTATTTTATTTGCATTTTTTTATTTTGAAATTGTTAAGAGCAGCAATGACTTAGCTCAGACTGAAGCATCTTATCTAATGTTTGAGATCTAAGTGTCTCCTCTTTGTGTGCGAGGAGACAATTTAACACACTCTGACAAACAGGAGATGCTTTTGTTTTGCAATACAATATTTTTGCAAAGAACTTTCATCCCACTTGTTATGATTTTGAGAAACAAACCGGATTAGCCTGAATGGGATTTTCTGACAGAAATGGATTCAATGAAATTTCCCCACCATCTCGATTCCTGAGCTCTATCCCTGCCTCTGGGGGGGTTATTGTCTGTTAGAACAGGAGTCAGGACTGGTGGCTTCTCTTTCTGGCTCTGCCACCACCTTACTGTGTAGGCGCTTGGGTAGGTCACTTCCCTTCTCTGCACCTCAGGCTCCTCCCATCAGTCCAATGGGAACAGGGACAGTTCTCAAACTCCGGGCAGTTGTGAGCCTGAGTGAGATAAGGGGCGTTAAAGCCCTCTGTGAAGGAGAAAGGGGAGTTTCACAGTGTTTAGCACCAAGGAATTCTAAAGTTTGCTAAAATGTCTAGTCTATGGAAACAAGAAATGGTCGGGGCCAATCTTTAACCAGTGCCTTTTTAAAAGCCCATTCAGGGATGTGAGTCCCTGTCTTTCAGGTACCTGGGGTTCTTTGCCAGCAGGAGAGAAGAGGTTCCTGCCTCCTTTTTTGTGGCCTTGACAAACCAGGTGCTGTGCCCCAGTTCTCGTCTGAGATCCCTGAAAAAGAACATCTTCCCATCCATGAACAAGACAGGACCTTTCTCTAAAAGGGGAACAAAGAGACCCCTGAGACTTACAGACTAGCTAGCCTCACTGCCATTGCTGGAGAGATCCTGCAATACATTCTTAAGCACTCAGTTTGTCAGCAGCACCTACAGAATAGTTTGGTTCTTAGGACTAGTGAGCATGGATTTGTCAAGAACAAATCATTCCAAACCAATCCTCTTTCCTTCTTTGGCAGGGTTTTGGGCCTGGTGGAGGTGGGTAAACAGTAGATGGGATCTAGCTTGGGGTTGCTAAGGCTTTTCACACAGTCCCGTAGGACATTCTCACAAGCAAACGAGGGAAATGCAGTCCAGCTGTAATCAGTGTAATGTTGGTGCAGAGCTGGTTGAAAGCCCAGACTCCAGGAGCCCTTCTCCATGTTTGGCTGTCCAACGGAGAGGGTGTACCTAGTGGGTCCGGCAGGGATCAGTCCGCGGTCCGATACTATTCAATATTTTCATGAATGATTTGGAAAATGCAGTGGAGAGCATGCTTCTAAAATTTGCAACTGACACCAAGCACTTAGGAGCACAGGGTTGGAATTCAAAACGCCCTTAACAAATTGGACACTTGGTCTTCTTGAGCCAAACTCCATGGTTGGGCCCCTCTCTCTAGACTGGGCTGAAGTGAAACCCCAGAGCCAAACACTCCTCCCAGGTACCGAGCTCTGACCTTGAATGGTCAGATGCTGCTTAGCACTGTCAGAGCAGCTTTTGCTGGGGGATTCTCCCAGCACTTTCCAATAGCGGGAAAGTATGAAATCCCCATTTGACTGCTGGGGACAGAGCCCTAGAGTGTGGAGCAACTTGCCGAAAGTCCCCCCAGGAAAAGGAAAACAACCAGCAGTGGAACCAATAGGAAACCCAGCAATGGAACTCAGGAGTCCTGGGGGTGTGCTAAGGTGTCCTGATGTCCCGATTTTATAGGGACAGTCCAAATTTTGGGGTCTTTTTCTTATCTAGGATTCTATTACCCCCACCCCAGTCCCGATTTTTCACATTTGCTGTCTGGTCACCCAAGAGTGTGCACATGTGTGGGTCCCAGCTGCTCCCTGCCCCCTTCATTGAAGCAGATGTGCATGGTTACTGCCCTGGGAACTGCAGGGCACCAGTGGACATGGAGTTGGCTGGAGGTAGGGTCTGGCTGCAGGCAGGGCAAGGGATGCGGGGCTGGCTGGCTTCAGGCTGGGGGGTGCATCAGGGGTTGGCTGGAGACAGGGTAGGGGGTGCGGGGCTGGCTGCAGACAGGGGGTGCAGGGCTGGTGCAGGCTGGGGGTGTGTGGGGGCTGGCTGGCTTTGGGCAGGGCCACAGGGGGGAGCGGCAGGAGTTGGCTGGAGACAGGGCAGGGGGTGTGTCAGGGGCTGGCTGTGGGGCTGGCTGCAGGCAGGGCAGGGAGGATGCGGCTGGTGCGGGCAGGGCAGAAGGTGCAGGGCTGGATGGAGACAGAGGATGGCTGCGGGCAGGGCAGGGCAGGGGGTGCAGGGCTGGCTGCAGGCAGGGCATGGGGCAGGGCCCGTGCAAGGATGTTTCATGCCGTAGGCGAAACTTCCACCTTGCGCCCTCCTCCCCCGCGCCCCCGCCCTAAGGCGCCCCACCCGTGGCAGCTCCCCCCTCCACCCTGAGGCGCCCCTCTTGTGGCAACTCCCCCGCTCTGCCCTGCAGCACCCCCCCCTCGCCCCAGCTCACCCCTGCTCCGAGCACGAGCACCCCAAGCACACCGTGACCGCTTCACTTCTCCTGCCTCCCAGGTTTGCGGCACCTAAGCCTGCCAGGTAGTCAAGCACCCTCCTCTGAGCCACAGCAGCCCTGACAGTTGACAATAGAGGCACCTTAACCCCTGAGTTCCTTCAATGTGTCCCCCTCCGGGGTCCAGCTCTGATCACCAGATACTCGGGGTATGTCTATACCACCTGCCGAATCGGTGGGCAGCGATCGATCCAGCGGGGGTCGATATATCGCGTCTAGTGTAGATGCAACACATCGAGTGCTCTCCCCTTGACTGCTGTACTCCAGCTTGGTGAGAGATGCAGGCAGAGTCTACGGGGAGCTGCAGCAGTCGACTCACCACCACTGTGACATTATAAGTATAATCTAATATCTCATTGAAAGGTGACAGGGCCAGAAAGAGTTAATTAACTCACCTCACCGACTGACCTGACCCATGGGTGAACCTTAAGAACTGCTTAGCAAGATATGTAAATGAACAGAGCTTTGAAATGCAAGTCTGCATTGTTAGAAGTAGAAGGGGAGATTTTTGCTCAGGTCTTGTGATGTAAGCAAACAAGTCTTGTCTGTTGCTATAATTTTAATTCAAAGAGCAAAAAAGGAATATTAACATTTATGATGGTACTTGAGTGAAATAGTATTATTGTCTATGTGTCTCTTTGAAGGTTGTGGTAACCTCTATTTGAACTGTTTAATGAATAAATTACCCTGTACTAATTGCCAGGATGTTTGGAAGGAGAGCTAAGCCTATTGTTTTCTCAGGCCGAAAGGCTGCTGGAAATGTATAAGAAGCCTGGGACACGATCCTTCTTCATCTCAGATCTGCTTTGGGTTTCAAGACGGGGAAACCTTAAGCCACAAGGATTGTGATCCCCAGTCACTGACTGGAGCCACCCTGAATATGGAAATTGGACTATAACCTATGGACTATTTCAAAAAGGACTTTTGGCTACTACAAGCTCACCTCTACTATGTATCTGAACCTCAAGAATTGAATTCAAGTCTATATGTCTATTAATCTTTTAACCAACATTCTCTCTCTTTTCTTTTCTAATACATTTTAGCTTACTTAATAAGAATTGGCTATAGCATGTATTTTAGGTAAGATCTAAGTTGTAATAGATCCTGAGTATGTGGCTGATCCTTTGGGATTGGAAGAATCTTTTCTTTTATATGATGAAGTAAGATTTTCAGGAATCATCATCATATCTGACAGGTGTGTCTGGACGGAGGCCTGAGGCTGGGTACTTTAAGGGAACTGCGTGGCTTAAACTTCTAAGTAACCAGTGAGGTACTACAGAAGCTGCTTTGTGCTGGCTTGGTAAATCTAAGTATTGAAATCACCACCAGCATTTGGGATTTGTCTGCCCTGTTTTGTTTGCAGTTCACCCTGATTAAGTGACCTCAGCTGGCTCCCACAGGGAGCACCGTCACACCTACATCCAGGCTGTAGGGGTCCGAGGGATCTTAGGGGCCTTGAGGTGCACAGATAACTACGTCCAGGCCGTAGGGGTCCCTGGGGGGCTTAGAGAGTTTTTGGGGGGACACAGATACCAATCTCCAGGATCTAGGGGTCCCAGTGGGGTTTAGGGGGTTCATGGGGGGCATAGATACCTACGTCCAGGCTGGAGGCATCCTGGGAGTCTTAGGGGATTTTTGGGGGCCCAGGATACCTGTGTCCCGGCTGTAGGGGTACCAGGGGGTCTTAGGGGTTCGAGTGGGCACAGATACGTATGTCCAGGCTGTATCGGTCCCAGGGGCGATTAGAGGTTTTGTGAGGGGCACAGATATCTACATCCAGATTGTAGATGTCCCGGCGGGGGGATAGGGGGGTTGTGGGGGTACAAATACCTACATCCAGGCTGTAGGGTTTCCTGGGCGGTTAGGGGGTTTCTGAGGGGCACATATACCTACGTGCACACTGGAGTGTCCTGGGGGGCTTATGGAGTCTATATGGGGCACAGATAACAATGTTCTGGCTGTATAGGTCCCTAGGGGGCTTAGGGGGCTTGTGAGGGGGCACAGATACCTAAGCTCAGGATGGAGGGGTCTACAGGGGTCTTAGGTGTTTGGTGGGGGGGCACAGATACCTACGTCCAGGCTACAGGGGTCCCGGAAGGGCTGAGGGTCTGTCACGGAGTGTGGGGGAGTCCGGTCCTGCACCTCTCTTCCTGGGACACAAGGTGACTCTCAGCCAGCCAGTAAAACAGAAGGTTTATTGGACAGCAGGAGTGAAGGATACAGCAGAGTTTGGAGGCACAAGCAGGACCCCTCAATCGAGTCCTTCTGGAGGTTCAGGAAACTTAACTCCCAGTTTCGGATTCCCTGAATTCCAACCACCTAGACCAAAACCGAAACTGAACTAACTCCCTCCAGCCGGCCCCTTCCTGTGTCCAGCTTCCCTGGCAAAGGTGCTGACCCCCTCCCCCCTGCCTAGCTCACGTTACAGGCTGAGCACGTGTCCGGTCCTAAAGTCACCCCCTGCTCTCCCATCCCCCACACAGACAGTCCCTACTCCATCACAGTAATGCCCAGAGCATTTCCCTCATGGAGCAACAGTGACACCGTGTGGCCATGCAGGTTAATGCCCAGAACATTTCCCGCATGGAGCAACAGTGACACCCTGTGGCCACGCAGGGTAATGCACAGAGCATTTCTCTCATAGAGGAACAGTGACGCCGTGTGGCCACGCAGGGTAATGCACAGAGCATCACACCTACGTAGAGGCTGTAGAGATCCCTGCTGGGGCTTAGGGGTAGTGAGGGGCACAGATAGCTACGTCTAGGCTGGAGGGATTCCGGTGGGGATTAGGGACTTCATAGGGGACACAAATATCTACATCCGGGCTGGAGAGGTCCCTGGATGGCTTAGGGGGTTGTGGTGAGCACAGACACATACGTCCAAGCTGTAGTGGTCCCTGGGGGTTTAGGGAGTTGGTGAGGGGCACAGAAACCTATGCATGGTCTGGAGGGATCCCTGGGGGACTTAAAGAGTTGTGGTTGTGCAGATACCTATGTCCTGGTTGGAGGGGGCCCTGGGGAGCTTAGGGGGTTTGTGTGGCATACACATAGCTACAACCAGGCTGGTGGGGGACCTATGCGTCTTAGGGGGCTTGTGGGAGGCAGAGATACCTATGTCCAGGCTGGAGAAGCCCTGGTGAGGGCTTAGGGGGTTCCTGGAGGTCACAAATATCTACTTCCAGGCTGGAGGGGTTGTGGGGGTATTTGAGAGTTGTGGGGGGGCACAGATACCTATTTCGAGGCTGTAGGGGTTCCAGGGTTGCTTTGGGGCATTTTGGGGTACAGATACCTATGTCCATGCTTTAGGGTCGCTGGGAGGATCAGTGGGTTTGTGAGGGTGCACAGATACCTACTTCCAGGCTATAGGGATGTTGGTGGGGCTTAGGGGTTTGTGGGGGGCACAGATACCTTCATCCAGGCAAGAGGGGTCCTGGGGGCCTTAGGGGGGGTGGGGGGAGCTCAGATAACTATGTCGAGGCTGGAGGGGTCCCATCGTGGCCTAGGGGGTTTGTGAGGGGCACAGATACCTGCGTCTAGGCTGGAGGGGTTTCGGAGGTCTTAGGAGGGTTGTGGGGTCTGAGATACCTATGTCTAGGCTGGAGGGGTCTCGGGGAGGATTAGGTGTTTTGGGGGGAACAGATACCTACATCCCGATTGTAGGGGTCCCTGGGTAGCTTAGGCGCTTTGTGGGGGTCACAGATACAAACATCCATGCTGTAGGGGTCCTGAGGGTCTTTGTGTGGCTCTGGGGGTCACAGATACCTACCTACAGGCTGGAGGGGTCCTGTGGGTATTAGGGGGTTTGTGGGGCGTACAGATGCCTACATCTGGGCTTGCGGGTTCCCTGGGGGGCTTAGAGGTTTGTGGGGAGCACAGATACCTTTATCCAGGCTAGATGGGTCCCGGTGGGATTAGGGGGTTGTGGGGAGCACAGATACCTATGTAAGCAGAAGCAGGATGAACTCTACCTTGACATCTGGTGGTGAATTATGGAGAGTGTAGAAAAGAATTTCAGGGGCTGATCGTGTTTGCATAGGCACACCCACCCCTCCTGACACGGCAACGACAGCCTGGGATGGCTGCTTTGGCAGCTGTGGTATCCCCGGTTTATTTGTTGTTGGGGCATGAGATGTGGAGTGTTGTCACCCTGATTGTGTGGATGAGGAACTGTGAAACTGCTTTGAGACAGGGATTCTCACCATCACTTGAGTGGCACTCGCTAGACAAGGGAGTGAGCTCCTTGGGTGAACCAAAAACATGAATTGCACTTTCTTCTTTTTTAGCAGTTGAAGAGTAAAGCTGAAATTTGATTCTTTTAACAATTGAAGTTCTAGGTTCCTGAGCTGAAATCACTAAAGAGCTTTGTTAGCCAGTAAGAGAGTCTGAAGTTATATTGTGGAGCAGAGCAGCTGACAGAGAGAAGCAGTTTGTGGGATGGTTGGAATAGCCCACGGAGTGAGGTGAGCTGAGTAGTTTTTTAGGACAGCTGGAGCAGATCACCGGTCGGCTGGCAGAACAGAGTAGCTGGTGGACCGAGCTGAGCAGTTCATGGGGAAGGCGGAAGCAGAATCCCACAGAGAGGCAGGGCAGTCAGCAGTGGACCACGTAAAGTGCTCCTTTCTACCCAGGCTGGCAGGGGGAAAAACCCTGCAGATAGACTCTTGAACTCTGGGGTTGCGCAACTGTGGGTGATTTTGGGGTTGCTGGACTCTTGAAACATTTGAGGTATTGGACTTTGGAGTCTTGGGGTGATTTGGGGATTGCTAGACTCAAGAGCCCAGGGAAAAGGACACGGCCTAATTGAGGTGTTTTCCCAATTTAATGCTATGTTGTTTATCTCACGTTATTAAACATTTTCTGCTACACCCAGACTCTGTGCTTGCGAGAGGGGAAGTATCGCCTCTTTGAGGCACCTAGGGGTGCGTATGTAAAATTTTCCCATGTCACTGGGTGGGGGCTCGAGCTGGTTTGCATTACGTAGTAGGGAAGGGACCCCTATGTATTGAACCCAGTCCTTGCTGCTATCAATTCAGCCTGGCAGAAGGGTTCCACCTACATGCAGGCTGAAGGGGTCCCTGGGAGGCTTAGGGGGTTCGTGGGGGGCACAGATACCTACGTCCAGGCTGCAGGGGTCCCAGAGGGGCTTAGGGGGTTAGTGGGGGGCACAGATATTTATGTCACGGAGTGTGGGGGAATCCGGTCCTGCACCCCTCTTCCTGGGACACACAGTGACTCAGCCAGCCAGTAAAACAAAAGGTTTTTTTGGCCAACAGGAACGAAGGATACAGCAGAGCTTTTGGGCACAACCAGGACCTCTCGATCGAGTCCTTCTGGGGGTTCAGAAAGCTTAGTTCCCAGTTTGGGAATCCCTGAATTCCAACAACCCAGCTCCAAACCAAAACTGAACTAACTCCCTCCAGCCGGCCCCTTCCTGTGTCCAGCTTCCCAGGCAAAGGTGCTGACCCCTCCCCGCTGCCTAGCTCGAGTTACAGGCTTAGGTCCTGTCCCTCACCTTACGTCACCCCCTGCTCTCCCATCTCCCACACAGATAGTCCCTACTCCACCAGGGTCCCTACCCGTGGGGCCCCTAACCCTGGCTCCTGGGGCCCTACCCCTGTGCCCCTTACTCTAGCTCCAGTTGCCATACCCATGGGCCCCTAACCCTAGCTCCAGAGGCTCCATCCCTGGGGCCCCGAACAATAGCTCCAGGTGCCCAACCCGTGGGGCCCATAGCCCTTGTTTCAGGGGCCCTACGAGTGGGCCCCTAATCCTAGCTCCAGAGGCCTTAAGCGTGAGATCTCTAACCCTAGCTCCAGGGGCCCCACCCCTGGGACCCCTAACCTTTGCTCCATGGGCCACATCCCTGGGGCACCTAACCCTAACTATAGGGACACTGCCCAAGGGGTCCCAAACCATAGCTCCAGAGGCCCTACACGTGGGGCCCCTAACACTAGCTCCAGAGTCCCTACCTGTGGGACCCCTAACCCTAGCTCCAGATGCACTACCCCTGGGGCCCCTAACGCTAGCTCCAGGGGCCATACCCATGGGGTCCCTAATCCTAAATCCAGGGGTCCCATTCGTGGAGCCCCTAACAGTAACTCCAAGTGCCCCATACCTGGGGCCACTAACCCTAGCTCCAGGGGCCCTACCCATGGGGCCCGTAAACCTAGCTCCAGGGGCCTTACACGTGAAGCCCCTAACCATAGCTCCAGAGGCCCTAACTGTGCGGCCCCTAACCCTAACTCCAGGGGCCTTACCCGTAGGGCCCCTATCCCTAGGTGCAGGGGCCCTTCAACATGGGGCCCCTATCCTTAGCTGCAGGGGCCCTACCAGTCAGGCCACTAACGCTATCTCCAGAGGCCCTTCACGTGGGACCCCTAACCCAAACTCCAGGGGTCCTACCGCTTAGGGCCCTAACCCTAGCTGCAGGGGTCATACCCATGGTGCCCCTAAACTTAGCTCCAGGTGCCCCATCCCTGGGGCCCCTAACCCTAGCTTTAGGGACCCTGCTCGTAGGGCCCCAAACTATAGCTCCAGGGGCCCTACCCATTGGGATCCTAACCCTAGCTCCAGAGGCCCTACCCTTTCCTGGCTGGACATGTGCGAAGGATAAAACATACATCCTAAATGAAACAGTCTGACTTTTTATTATGGAGAAAAAACAAGTTTTAAAACGTTTATATGTTGGAGGACTTGGCCATACAGTATCTGAGGCTGAACTGCAGGAAAGATTCAGCAAGTTTGGAAATGTTACAGATGCGGAAATTGTTATCAGGAAAGATGACCAGGGGAACACTATGAAGACTTTTGCTTATATCAACATTAGCATTTCTGAAGCAGATCTTAAAAGATGTATGTCTATTTTAAATAAACCTCTCAACCCAGCTACAGGGCTCTACCCCTGGGGCCCCTAACCGTAGCTACCGGGGCCCTACCCATTGGGCTGCTAACCCTAACTCCTTAGACCCTACCTGTGAGGCCCCTAACCCTAGCTCCAGGGGCCCTAACCGTAAGGTCTCTAACACTTGCTCCGGGGCCCTACCACTGGGGCCCCTAACCCTAGCTCCAGGGACTCCTTCCCTGGGGCCCCTAACTCTAGCTCCAGGGGCCCAACCCGTGGGGCCCCTAACCCTCGCTCCAGGGGCCCTACCAGTGGGACCCCTAACCCTAACTTCAGGGCCCCTACCTGTGGGCCCCTAACCCTAGTTCCAGAGGCCTTACCCGTGAGACCCCTAACCCTAGCTCCAGGGGCCCTACCACTGAGGCTCATATCCCCAGCTCCAGAGGATCTACTCCTAGGGCTCCTAACCCTAGCTCCAAGGATCCTACCCATGGGACCCCTAATGGAAACTCCAGGGGCTCTAACCCTTGAGGCCCTAACCCTACCTCCAGGGGCCCCATCCCTGGTTTCCCTAACCCAGCTCTAGGGGCCCTACTCGTGGGGCTTCTTCCCCTAGCTCCAGGGGCCCTACCCGTGGTTCCCCTAACCCTAGCTCCAAGGGCTCTACCCGTGGGACCTTACCCTAGCTCCAGGGGCCGTCCTCGTGGTGCCCCTAACACTAGGTCCAGAGGCCCCACCCCTGGGAACCCTAACCCTAGCTCCAGGGGCCCTACATGTGGGAATCATAATCCTAGCTCCAATGGCCCTACCTATGGGACCCTAACCTTAGCTTCCGGGGCCCTACCCCTTGGGTCCGTTACCAAAGATCCAGGGGCCCTACCCCTTGCGCCACTAACCCTATCTACAGGGGCCCTCTCCGTGGGGCCCCTAACCCAAGCTCCAGGGACCCGACCCCTGCATCCCCTAACCCTAGCTCCAGGGGCCCCATACCTGGGGCTCCTAACCCTAGTTCCAAGGGCCCTACCCATGGGGTCCCTAACACTTGCTCCAGGCACCCTGCCCGTAGGGCCCTTACCTTAGCTAAAGAGGCCCTACCCGTGGGGTCCTTAGCCCTAGCTCCAGAGACCCCACCCCCTGGAAACCCAAACACTAGCTCCAGGGGCCCCACCCACGTGAACACTAGCCCTAGCTCAAGGGCCAAGTCCCTGGGGCCCCAAATCCAATCTCCAAGGGCCTTAGCCATGCGCCCGCTAACGCTAGCTACAGGGGCTCTACGCGTGGAACCACTAACCCAATTTCCAGGGGCCCTACCAATGGGGCCCCTGTCCCTAGCTCCAGTGTCCCAACCCATGGGACCCCTAACCCTAGGTCCATGGGCTCTACCCCTGGGGCCCCTAACCGTAGCTCCAGGCACCCCACCACTAGGACCCCTATCCCTAGGTCCAGGGCCCACCCCTAGGACCCCTAACCCTAGCACCATGAGCCCCAGCCCTGGGGCCCCTAACCCAAACTCTAGGGTCCCTTCCTGTGGGGCCCCTAACCCTAGCTCCAGAGGCCCTACCCATGCGACCACTAACCCTAGCTATAGGGGCCTTACCCCTGTGTCCCCTAACCCTAGCTCCAGATGCCATATGCGTGGGCCCCTAACCCTAGCTCCAGGGGCCTGACCCCCAGTACCCCTAACCCTAGCTCCAAGGGCTCCATCCCTATGGCTTCTAACCCTAGCTCCAGGGGCCCAACCCATGGGGATCTAACCCTAGCTACAGAGTCCTTACCCGTGGGACCCCCAAACCTAGCTCCAGGGGCCCTACCCATGGGGCCCATAACCCTAGCTGCAGGTGCGCTACCCATGGGGCCCCTAACCCTAGATCCAGAGGCACTACCCATGGGACCCCTAAACTTAGATCCAGGTGACCTAACCGTAGGGCGCCTCACCCTAGCTCCAGGCTCCCCACCAATAAGATCGCTAACCCTAGCTCCAGGGGCCCAACCCTAGGACCCCTAACCCTAGCACCATGAGCCCCACCCCTGGGGCCCCTCACCCAGAGTCCAGGGTCCCTACCTGTGGGGCCCCTAACCCTAGCTCCAGATGCCATACGCGTGGGCCCCTAACCCTAGCTCCAGGGACCCGACCCCTGGTACCCCTAACCCTAACTCCACGGGCCCCATCCCTGCAGCCTCTAACCGTAGCTTCATGGGCCCAGGCCATGGGACCCCTAACCCTAGCTACAGAGTCCTTACCCGTGGGACCCAGAAACCTAGTTCCATGGGCCCTACCATTGGGTCCCTAACCCTAGCTCCAGGGACTATACCCGTGGGGCCCCTAAACCTAGCTCCAGGGGCCCTACCCGTGGGGTCCCTAACCCTAGCTCCAGGGACTCTACCCATGGGGCCCCTATCTCTAACTCCAGGGGCCTTACCCTTGGGAAACCTCACCCTAGCTCCAGGGGCCCTACTCCTGGAGCCCATAACCCTAGCTTCAGGGGCCATACCCGTGGGGCCCCTAAACCTAGCTCCAGGTGCCCCATCCCTGGGGCCCCTAACCCTAGCTTTAGGGACCCTGCTCGTAGGGCCCCAAACTATAGCTCCAGGGGCCCTACCCATTGGATCCTAACCCTAACTCCTTAGACCCTACCCGTGAGGCCCCTAACCCTAGCTCCAGGGGCCCTAACCGTAAGGTCTCTAACACTTGCTCCGGGGGCCCTACCACTGGGGCCCCTAACTCTAGCTCCAGGGGCCCAACCCGTGGGGCCCCTAACCCTCGCTCCAGGGGCCCTACCAGTGGGACCCCTAACCCTAACTGCAGGGCTCCTACCTGTGGGCCCCTAACCCTAGTTCCAGAGGCCTTACCCGTGAGACCCCTAACCCTAGCTCCAGGGGCCCTACCACTGAGGCTCATATCCCCAGCTCCAGAGGATCTACTCCTAGGGCTCCTAACCCTAGCTCCAGGGATCCTACCCATGGGACCCCTAATGGAAACTCCAGGGGCTCTAACCCTTGGGGCCCTAACCCTACCTCCAGGGGCCCCATCCCTGGTTTCCCTAACCCAGCTCTAGGGGCCCTACTCGTGGGGCTTCTTCCCCTAGCTCCAGGGGCCCTACCCGTGGTTCCCCTAACCCTAGCTCCAAGGGCTCTACCCGTGGGACCTTACCCTAGCTCCAGGGGCCGTCCTCGTGGTGCCCCTAACACTAGGTCCAGAGGCCCCACCCCTGGGAACCCTAACCCTAGCTCCAGGGGCCCTACATGTGGGAATCATAATCCTAGTTCCAATGGCCCTACCTATGGGACCCCTAACCTTAGCTTCCGGGGCCCTACCCCTTGGGTCCATTACCAAAGATCCAGGGGCCCTACCCCTTGCGCCACTACCCCTATCTACAGGGGCCCTCTCCGTGGGGCCCCTAACCCAAGCTCCAGGGACCCCACCCCTGCATCCCCTAACCCTAGCTCCAGGGGCCCCATACCTGGGGCTCCTAACCCTAATTCCAAGGGCCCTACCCGTGGGCCCCCTAACGCTTGCTCCAGGCACCCTGCCCGTAGGGCCCTTACCTTAGCTAAAGAGGCCCTACCCATGGGGTCCTTAGCCCTAGCTCCATAGACCCCACCCCCTGGAAACCCAAACACTAGCTCCAGGGGCCCCACCCACGCGAACACTAACCCTAGCTCAAGGGCCAAGTCCCTGGGGCCCCAAATCCTATCTCCAAGGGCCTTAGCCATGCGCCCGCTAACGCTAGCTACAGGGGCTCTACGCATGAAACCACTAACCCAATTTCCAGGGGCCCTACCAATGGGGCCCCTGTCCCTAGCTCCAGTGTCCCAGCCCGTGGGACCCCTAACCCTAGGTCCATGGGCTCTACCCCTGGGGCCCCTAACCGTAGCTCCAGGCACCCCACCACTAGGACCCCTATCCCTAGGTCCAGGGCCCACCCCTAGGACCCCTAACCCTAGCACCATGAGCCCCAGCCCTGGGGCCCCTAACCCAAACTCTAGGGTCCCTTCCTGTGGGGCCCCTAACCCTAGCTCCAGAGGCCCTACCCATGCGACCACTAACCCTAGCTATAGGGGCCTTACCCCTGTGTCCCCTAACCCTAGCTCCAGATGCCATATGCGTGGGCCCCTAACCCTAGCTCCAGGGGCCTGACCCCCAGTACCCCTAACCCTAGCTCCAAGGGCCCCATCCCTATGGCTTCTAACCCTAGCTCCAGGGGCCCAACCCATGGGGATCTAACCCTAGCTACAGAGTCCTTACCCGTGGGACCCCCAAACCTAGCTCCAGGGGCCCTACCATTGGGGCCCCTAACCCTAGCTGCAGGGGCCATACCCGTCGGGCCCCTAAACCTATCTCCAGGCGCCCCACCCCTGGGACCCTTTACCCTAGCTTCAGGGGCCCCATCCCTGGGGCCCTTAACCCTAGTTCCAGGGGCCCTACCCATGGGGCTCCTATCCCTAGCTTCAGGGACCCCACCCGTTGGGCCCCTAACCCTAGCTCCAAAGGCCCTACTTTTGTGACCCCTATCCCTAGCTCCAGGGGGCATACCCCTTGGGCCCCGAGTCCTAGCTCCAGGAACCGTACTCGTGGGGCCCCTATCCCTAGTGTTAGGCCTGAATAAAGATATTGCAGACAAAACCAGGTATGCCAACCTGACCAAAGTCAGGCTAACAGAGGTTTTTGGGTAATTCCTGAGTGGAAAACACTGAGAAGCAGCAGCATGTCTCACAAGCGCTGGGAAAAAGTGAGATAAGCGAGAAGCTGCATTCCTGGCATAGTACCAGATGTGCTGTGTTAGGGCAGCTCCTTCGAAGAACTGATAAGAGCCCTAGTTTCCCAGCCTCCTTGTTTTCACTCCCTGGTTTTGTTCGTTGTTTGTTTTTAACTCCCCTACATTTCTAACTTTAGGTATGTATGTATACTAAAGGTGTCTAGTTTCTAGTTGTTAAAAGAAGGGAGTGGGTTGCTCCAGTGAATAATTTATGACGCGACAGAACTGTCTATATAGGCTTATACTAAGATTTAAAGAGCGGGCTGGTTCTCTCGGGAGACGAGCTGCTCTATATTGATGCGTGCACTTGTCAATAAAGAGCTTTTGATCGGACCTTGCTGGTGTTGCCTGTCTCTCTCGCGGTCAGACAACTAACTTTGCCATCTGGGGGTTAGAGTCCCTGACACTAGCTCCAGGGGCTCTATCCCTGGGGCCCCTGACCCTATCTCCAGGGGCCCTACCCGTGGGGACCCTAACCCTAGCTCTATGGGACCTCCCCATGGGGCCCCTAGCCTTAGCTCCATGGGCCCTACCCGTGGGGACCTTAACCCTAGCTCCAGGAGCCCCATCCTTGGGGCCCCTAAATCTAGCTCCTGGGCTCCTGCCCGTGGGGCACCTAACCCTAGCTCCAGAGGCCCTTCCCTTAGGATCCCTAACCCAAGCTCCAGGGGCCCTATCCGTGGGGCCCCTAACCCTAGCTCCTGAGGTCCTACCTGTGGGAGCTCTAACCTTAGCTCCTGGCTTCGTGCCCATTTGACCCATAATCCTAGCTCCAGGGGACCTACCCGTGGGACCCCTAATCTTAGCTCCAGGGGCCTTACCCCTGGGGTGCCTAACCCTACCTTCAGGGGCCCTACCCGTGGGGCCTCTAACCCTAGTTCCAGGGGCCCCACTCCTGGAACCCCTATCCCTAGCTCCATGGGCCCCATCTCTGGGGCTCCAAACCCTAGCTGCATGGGCCCTACCACTGGGTCCCCTAACTCTAGCTTCAGGGGCCCTACCAGTGGGACCCCTAACCCTAGTTCCATGGGTCCCACCCCTTGGACCCCTAACCCTTGCTCCAGAGGCCCCATTGCTGGGGATCCAAACCCCTGCTCAAGGTGCCCTGCCCATGGGGCCGCTAACCCTAGCTCCAGGGGCCCCACCCCTAGACACCCGAACACTAGCTCCAGGCACCCCACCCCTGGGACCCCCAACCCTTGCTCCTGTGGCCCCGTCCCTGGGGCTCCTAGCCCTAGCTCCAGGGTCCCTACATGTGGGAACCCTAACCCTAGCTCCAACGGCCCTTCCCGTGGGGCCCCTAACCCTAGCTCCAAGGTCCCTTCTCATGGGACCCTTAACCCTATCTGCAGGCCCTGTACCCCTGGGTCCCCTAACCCTAGCTTCAGAGGCCCTACCCATGGGGCCCTTTACCCTAGGTCAAGGGGCCCTATGCATGGGTCCCCCAACCCTAGCTCAAGGGGCCCTATCTCTGGGGCCCCTAAACCTAGCTCCAGGGGCCCTGCCCGTTGGACCCCTTTGCCTAGCTCCAGGGTCCCTTGAAACACTTGGGAAAATGTGTTTGACTGTTCAGGCATTGGGAGCTCAGCTAAGAATGCAAATGCTTTTCAAAGACTGCGGGGACTGTGGGATCGCTGGAGTCCTCAGTCTCCCCTCCCTCCCTCCATGAACGTCCATTTGATTCTTTGGCTTTCCGTTACGCTTGTCACGCAGCACTGTGCTGAGTCCCGGCTGTGGACTCTGTCTATCATAGCCTGGAGATTTTTTCAAATGCTTTGTCATTTCGTCTTCTGTAACGGAGCTCTGATAGAACAGATTTGTCTCTCCATACAGCGATCAGATCCAGTACCTCCCAGACGGTCCACGCTGGAGCTCGTTTTGGGTTTGGGACTGCATCGCCACCTGTGCTGATCAGAGCTCCATGCTGGGCAAACAGGAAATGAAATTCAAAATTCGCGGGGCTTTTCCTGTTTACCTGGCCAGTGCATCCGAGTTCAGATTGCTTTCCAGAGCGGTCACAAGGATGCACTGTGGGATACCGCCCGGAGGCCAATACTATTGAATTGCGGCCACACTAACCCTAATCCAACATGGCAATACCGATTTCCGCGCTACTCCCCTCGTCGGGGAGCAGTACAGATATCGGTATTAAGAACCCTTTATATCGATATAAAGGGCTTCATTGTGTGGACGGGTGCAGGGTTAATTCGTTTTAATGCTGCTAAATTCGGTTTAAATGCGTAGTGTAGACGAGGCCTAAGAAAGCGGCTGTTTGACCTACAAACAACGACAAAGTAAAACCTGCAAGAGCAGCCTTTCAGTTCAGAGGCCTGATAATAAGATGTTACTAATAACTGATGAAAGAGTTACAAACGACTCAAAACCATACTCAGAACAAACCAAATGGGAACACAGACAACACCATTTTTCTTCGCTGCTCTTCAACCACGATATTCTCCCCATAGGGAGGTCCACCGCTCCTGGGGGTTCAGTGCCACAGTAACAGGGTGATGTGTGCAAGGGATGGAGGAAGCTGCTATTCCATCTCCCTAGTCCAAAAATCAGTTTAATAGCTAGTCCTGAGATAGAGGAAGTATCAGTTATTAAAGTCATAAGAACTAATTTAACATTGTGATTCCAGCCAATGTTAAAATGATCTAACATTCAGGTTAATAGAAACATTTCTAGTCCTCTGCATAGAATGCTCAAATGATGCAAAAATAGCAAGTTTGCTTTAAAAAGTCATAAAAGGGGTGTCATCCAGAATCTGACACTTGGTGAAACGTAAGTCTAGAACACACAACCAGTTTGGGGATTGTGCTCTGCTTCTTAACAATCTGCCCTGAGGTTGCCACTCACAGTCACAAGCTACTCCAGATGGCTGGGGCCCTCTCATGCATCAGTAACTGGTTAGCAGCTTGGAAAGAAAGAGTAGGACTAAATAGTCGTTTTTGCAGTGGAAAGGGGTAAATAAAAGGCTTCCAAAGTATGAGACGAGGCTACAGACATTAGGGCTGGTCAGTTTAGACAAGACCGTAGAGCACCAGTTCTCAACCAGGTGTCTGCCAAAAGAAACCAGGCTTGACCCACATCCCCAAGCCACCAAGCCTACCTGCCTGCATTGAAGGGGGAGAGAAAGGGCACAACAAAAAATTGCAGCATCAATGCAGAAGAGAGAACTCTTCCCCTGCCATTATCAGTAAGGGTTGCCTCACAGCCACTGATTCCCTGAACAGAAATAGCAAAAGTCCAACCACAATTCTACTTCCTTTCCACTACAAGAGATAATGGGTGGGAGCTGCTCTCTTGAGACTGTCCTGCTGCTGCCCAGGCACATGGCAGACAGAGCTGGGCCCGCAAGCCGAGGGTTTTGATCGCTTGAAGGCCCAGAGGGAAAAGAGACAAGTGCTCGTGTATCAGAGAATGGCTTTGATCCATTGACCTCTGGGTTATGGGCCCAGCACGTGTCCGCTGCACCACTCTGCTGGCTCTTTACTCCCCCTGCCACCCAGCCACCTCTATCTGGATTAGTGCCTTACGAGCTCTCACGCTGGCAGGCATATGCGCCGGCTGCTAGGCAGCTGCCCTGGTCACAGGCTTTTACAGCTTCTACAGGGTAAAAAGGATCTATTTGGGGTTTGGACCCCATTGGGAGCTGGGTAGCTGAGTGCCGGAGACGGGAGTACTGCTTAAACTGTTTTCAATTAAGCCTTCAGCTCGTGGGGGATGAGGTTCAGCCTTTGATCCGTGTCTGCAGCAGGCAAGCGCCTCTGGCTCAATCGGCCCCCACCCTGCCCCCGCTGTATTAGCAGACTAAAACCTGGAGCAAAGGCACATGCCTTGCAAGGGAACAGGAGCCGGGATCTCGAACAAATGTCAACATTTTAGTAAGATGACGTTCAAAGAAGAAAAAGGTGTACGGTACAGCATTTAGGTGTAGAAGTTTCTGGTGATCAGGGAACAATGTACAGATTACCCAGGGGGTGCGAAGTTCGGTTTAAGATCGGGTGGCGTAAGGAATACAGAATCTGCAATAGCCCTGACTGGGGGTAAAAGGTTAACGTACAGACACTGAGTTAGGAGGGTATGTTGTCCATGTGAGGGCTACGTTCAGGTGTGGAGTTTAAGAAGCGGGTACGACAATGAGAATGGATTCACCCGCGTTTGGTGAGTTTTAACATTCAGTGTTTTTTAATCTTTGCCACAATCTAGTTTAAGCAGGGTCGGTATGAACTCTACCCTGCCATCTGTTGGTGATCTGTTGTAAAGGCCTTTTGGGGCTGATGTCATTTGCATGGTTACACCCACCCCAGATTGCATGAGGGGAGTGCTTGTCCAAATGGTCATTTCAGCTGCTGTGGGATCCCCCATCTCTTTGTTATTGGGGCAGGAGTAATCAAGTGTATTTTCCTGTTTAGTTTGGATCAAGGAGAGAGTAACTGTACCTGGCATTTGAGGCCTGAGAGCTTGCCCCTCGCCTGGAAAGGACTCATCATTAAGGGGTATGGGTTCCAACCCCCCCCCCCCAAGTGTGTGGGAAGTAGGAATAGATGTTTGTTCTTGGTCTGATTGATTTTGTGTCTGGTGTCTAAAGACAGAGGTATTTTTGAATATCTTTAGAATTGTTGTTAGTACTGAAGTTTCTCATCTTAAAGTTATGCTATTAGATTTCTTCTACAGTATATTTTGGTGCTGAAAGGTAAAAGGTTGCTCTGTGTGTGCTGTTATGGAGTGAAGTAACGAAGGTTGGTTGTAGAGAGGGTGCATGTGCCACAAAAGTTGTGCCTGTCCCACCCCAGCTGTGGTCCCAGAGTCCAGAATTTGCATAAACTCACCCCCTTACCTGTGACTAACAAGCTTGCCCTGCTAACTCTTCCAGCAAAACAGGCCAAAGAAAGTGTATGCAAGCCCTGTACTGCAGCCCCAGTACTATTTTCGGTTCCTTCCCACAGATCTTTCACTCCGCACCAGTCCAGTTCCTTGCTGTTGCTTGTCCAACCACTGCATGCATGTGCTAGACCGGACCCTGAGCTGATTCCTGACTGTTGTGCTCCATACAGCCTGGCCTGTCTGTGTCTCTGTGGTGCAATGGGTCAGCACGTTTGGCTCTTAACTGAAAGGATGGTGGTTCAAGCCCACCCAGGGACAGTGATAAGCCTGTGCTACTTCCTTGCTTTCCTGCGGGCAGGGCCGGCTTTAGGCCAATTCAACCAATTCCCCTGAATCGGGCCCCGCACCCAAGCCCTGCTGGTGCACTGTACTAGGGTGGCCCAGCTTCCCCAGGGGGCAATTTAAAGGGCCTGGGGCTCCCAGCAGGGACTGGAGCCTCAGGCTGTTTAAATTGCCACCAGAGCCCCACTGCTGGAGACTTGGGGGCTATTTAAAAAGTCTGGGGCTCCCCTTGCTTCTACCGCCCCGGCCCTTTAAACAGCCCCCGGAGCCCCGCCACTTCCCCAGGGCTCCCGCGGCTATTCAAAGGGCTGGGGCGGTGGAAGCAGGGGAGCCCCAGGCCCTTTAAATAGCCCCCGAGCCCTGGGCTGCTGCTGCTACCTTGGTGGAGGAGGGGGCACTTACCGTACAGGGTAGGCTGTACCCCCTGTACCCGCACCCCTGCCCACAGCCAGCCCCTGCTGCACCCCCTGCCCTGCCTGCACCAGCCCCGCACCCCGTGCCCTGTCTCCAGTCAACCCTTGCCGCACTCCCCTGCCTTAAGCCAGCCAGTCCCACACTCCTCTGTCTCCAGGCCTGCCAACCCCTGTGCACTCCCCTGAGGCCCTGCCTGAAGCCAACCAGCCCACTCCACCCCACATCCCCCTGCCTGCTGCCAGCCCCTGTCAGCAGCCAGTCCCACACACCCTGCCCTGCCTGCAGCCAGCCCATTTGCAGCCAGTCCTGCACCCCCTGTCCTGTCTGCAGCCAGCCCCGCACGCCTTGCCCTGCTTGCAGCCAGACACTACCTCCAGTCAGCCCCTGCCCTGCCTCCAGCCAGCCCCATGTCCACTGGTGCCCTGCAGTTCCCAGGGCAGTAACCCTGCACACACGCTGCAATGAGAGGGGCAGTGAACAGCTGTGACCCACACATGTGCACACCTTAGGGTGACCAGACAGCAAGTGTGAAAAATTGGAACAGGGTGGGGGGTAATAGGATCCTATATAAGCAAAAGACCCCCCAAATCGGGACTGTCTCTATAAAATCGGGACATCTGGTCACCCTAGCACACCCCCAGGGAGTGGCGGGGACCCACACATGTGAAACGGAGCTCATTTCTAGTTCAGGCCCATCTTTTTAAAAAAGAATTTTAGGTAGGGTTAACATACATCCGTATTTTCCTGGACATGTCCAGCTTTTTGGTTCTTAAATAGACCATCTGGGAGAAATTTTTAAAAATATGGATGTATGGTAACCCTATTGGTACAAAAAATACATACTGTGGCACATCCCTTAAATCAGAACTTTTTACAGGGAACCGGCTGCTAAGAAATGAAAGGCTTTTATTTACATGGTTTTTTTTTTAGTCATCCCTGCCGGGGCCCCGCCGAATATGTTCGAATTGGGCCCCGCACTTCCTAAAGCTGGCCCTGCCTGCGGGGAGCCTCAAAGGTCCCATTTTGCTGCCTCTTGGCCTCAGTGCGTTCAGCTAGTGGCCCGAAGACCGGGCTGGATGTCATTCAGAAACCCATCTCCCAGCAGCTGTTCCAGAGGCTCAGGTTTAATCCTCAAGGCCGAGCACAAAAACTTTCAGCCAGGAACATTTCGCTCTCTCCCCGCCTCCGCCCAAGTGGCAAAGGAGAAGCAGACGAGACACGCCGGCTCAAAGACGCCTCCCTCCCACTTCCCTGTAGGCTGTGCAAAGCTCTTGGCCTGCCTCACGCCTTGTCAGGAAAGCGCGGCCATGCTACTCACGCCTGAGTCACGTCCGCAGCCTGGCCTGCCCTGGCTGACGGTGTGCAGAGCCACGCCAGTCAATGGCAGTTTGAGTCAGGAGCCTAGGCTCTTTCCCCTGACAGCCACACACACAGCACTGCCTGGTGTCCCGAGAGCCTCCTTCCTGTTCTCCCGCAGCACACGCTGCCTGCCAGTGTGGGTGGGAAAAGGGGACCAGGAAGTACTGCAGCCTCATTCCAGGACAGGAGGCCCTCGCCATACCCAGGCCTGCCTCTTGCCTTCAGTCCAGGTAGCCTCATGGCCTAGGCTCTTGGTGCTCTGCTGGTCACTGCCTTGCTGGAAGGCCCTGAGGGAAAAGAAGCAAGCACACATGTAGCAGAGGATGGCTTTGATCCATTAATCTCTGGGTTATGGGCCCAGCACACTTTTGCTGCACCATTCTGCTGGTTTTTCATGACCGCTGCCACTCAGCCACCACTATCTGGATTAGCACCTTATGCGCTCTCACGCTGGCAGGCAGATGCGCAGTCTGCTAGGCAGCTGTCCTGGTCACAGGATATTACAGCTTCTACAGGGTAAAAGGGATCTATTTGGGGTTTGGACCCCATTGGGAGCTGGATAGCTGAGTGCCAGAGACGGGAGCACTTCTTAAACTGTTTTCAGTTAAGCCTTCAGCTTCACCCTCACCTGAAAAGTACTCACCATTAAGGGGTATGGGTTCCAAATGCCAAAAGCATGTGGGAGGTAAGAATGGGTGTTTAGCTGTCTGTGGTTGTTTTAGTTGATTTCCTTTTTGCTGTTCCTGGTGTGTAAAGACAGAGACATTTTTGAATCTCTTAAAATTGCTGTTAGTGCTACAGTCACTCACCTTAAGCTTATGCTATTAGATCTCTTCTGTGATATATTCTGATTCTAAAAGGTAAAAGGTCGCTCTGTGTGTGGCATTATGGAGTGAGGTAGCAAATGTTGGTTGCAGAAATGGGGCATGTGCCACAACAGTCCTGCCCCCCAGCTGCATTCCCTGAGTCCAACCTGCAAAATTTCCATGCAGTCAGAGTGGAAAAGAGCATTTTACCTAACTGTGAAGTTGCTTACAACTTTCAGTGTGTAAGTGAGATCAGAACCCCTCACTCTAAGTACATCTAAAACTTATACTTAACTATTAGTGATCTTAGATCTGTAGCATAGAACTGAACTTGTACTACAACCACAAAAAGCTTTCTTTTTAAACTAGAAAAGAAAAAAAGCCATAAAATTTGCAGTAAGAAACTTAAGGAAAGAACCATAGTACTAACTTTAAATATTCATTTTCAAATTTTTTCATTTCACTATGCTTTGGAACCCATGTCCCTTGCCTAATGAGATATATGTAGGTTCGGGTGACTCCCAAAAGCATGAACTGCTAAGGACCGTTCTACTGTCCTTGATTCATATCACCAGGATAACTACACTTTATTACTCCTGCCCTAATAAGAAAGAGATTGGGGATCTCACAGCAGCCGAAATGACCATTTGGACAAGCACCCCCATCATGCAATGCGGGGTGGGTGTGACCATGCACATCAGCAACAAAAGACTTTTACAACACATCACCAACAGATGTCAGGGTAGAGTTCATTCTGACCCTGCTTACATCCTCCCCACAACCAAGAATTGGTGCTCCTGGTAAATCACACTCCCTATTATACCAAATCATTGGTATTGAATGCTGAAGTCACAGCTAGCAAAAGTAGCCACCCATCTCTGCCCTGCAGCATCCAGCTTAGCCCTTGTTAACACATAAGTCAGTGGATTGTTCTCTGTCCATACCTGAAACAGAGCACCACACAAGTAGTCTCCAAAGTTCTCAGTGATGGCCCATTTCAAGCCCAAGAACTGCAGCTGGTGGATGGGATAGCAAGTTTCGCTATCAGACAGTCCTCAGCTGGCAAAGGCTACAGATTTACATTTGCCTTCCACTTCCTGGTACGAGACTGCTCCCAAACCCTCCAAACTGGCATCAGCATGCAGGATAAATGGCTTGTTTGGGTCAGCAGAGACTAGGACTGGCACATGAATCAGGCAAATAATGATTTCCCGTAAAGCTCTGTCACATCTCTCATCCCGCCATGTCCCAAATGGAGAGGAGAGGAGCCCCTCCCCTGTCCCAGCTCAAGAACACCAGATCTGTGGAGGCAAGATGTCTGTAGCCCAAAGCAGCTGGAGCTGCTGGGGAGAGGAGTTCTCCCCTCAGCCCAGGCCCACTGGAGTTGCTATTGCAGTGGGGGAGAGATGTCTTTCATCTAGTTCTTAGATGCCCTGATAAGAGGGGGGTTGAGTTTTTTCTTCCCACCTACAGCTCAAACTTCTTTTTCCCCCACCACTTTCTGCTCTAGCCTGATCTCCCTCTTTCACCTCAATTCTCTTTTTCCTGGTCTTGTTCCAGAGCCCTGACAGCCCAATTCTCTGCCCTAACCCCGTGCCCTCTACTGCACCCTGAACCTCTCATTCTAACCCCACCCTAGAGCCTGCACTCCCAGGGCCAGTGCCCTCATCCACCTGCACTCCAACTCTCTGTCCCATGTACCCTGATTTAGGGTGTACTAATAATATTAATTTGGATAATATGATGAAAATTTAATTTATTAGCTTACATTATATTTAATTTAATTGAGTTACAAAGTTACAGTTGCTTTACTGCTATTCAATAGATACATAGGGCATTATATGCAACAAAGTTTTGGTTAATGTCTCTTACCACAATTCCTTGATAACCTGGTGGTAAGAGACACAGAACCAGCCTTGCAGTTCAGGTTTCTCAATTCTTGAGTGAAAGATGCAGCGCTTAGAAAAAGCTACTGTTACTTAGGGTTTACTTGACTAAGTTAAACTTAAAATCAAAACCTAATAAACAAAGAATAAAAACTTACGGAAATGGAGCTTAGCCTAGTTCCCTTGAAACTTAAAGTTTAAGAACAAGTACAGCCTACTGCTAGTACATAGAGAGAGAGTGGAGGAAGTAAGTCAGAATGATAGAGTGAAGTGCTCTAGTGAGGTGGGTTACCTCTTTTATAGGGCACAAGTACCGGAAATCCTTCCTCCTATGTCCAAATTTCATTCCTCACCCACAAAACGTTAGGGTACGCTTACTTCACAGGCTAGTATGTTTGTGCATGTTGATGACATGTACATATGCACATAAGTTCCCTTGTGTTGTACCTGTTAAGTCTGTGGGTAGAATACTGAAAAAAAAACCCTATGCCATTCTCCATTGTCGATTGGTCTAAGTAAAGGTCTTAGACAGGCGTGAGTACTTATCTATTTAAGTAACAAGATACAGGTCAACTTTGCTTTCTTAGTAAAAGGTCACAATATAGATATGCTAACCTTGCCTTAGCTTAACATACAGGATATGGCCTGTAGGGTCTCGTAAGTCATGTGCCCCAGCCTCCTAATCATTTCTATTGCCCGCCGCTGGACCCTCTCCAAATTGTCCACATCCCTTCGCATGTGGGACCCAACCCCAAAAGTACCCACATTTCACCCCAATGGCCCCCAAATGCCAGATTTTAATATGTACATAGGGTGCTCCCATGGTCATGTCACTCCCGAGCTCTCCAGTGGAGCCTGCTGGTGGAGAACAAGGTCAAAATCAGCCAGGACGTCGCTCAGTCAATTCTCTGTGCTCCCAGCAGGTGGTATCGGAAAGCTCCAAGATGGCTCACTTCCCTTTCTCTCATCAGCTTCAGGCCCCAGGGTTACAAATGCCCAACTAGTTGGGATTCTCCCCTGGGCTCAGGGTGTGGGGCTGCTCTGAGGGGATGGACTTGCACACTTGGGATATTAGTGCAAAGATACAATTTCAATTTCTCTTAGAGAAATTTGAGGGCAATTTATATTTGGTAAAAATCTTATTTCGTGAAAGGAAAGCTGCAGTGATAGCCTGGTTACTGGGGTGCAAAACACTTTCCTCCTGCAAGAAACAAGAAGTTAGAATTAGACATTTACATCATTTGTTCCAATGTTGGCACAGGTTTAATTTTGCTTCTGTGCAGGTTTGTTTCAGGCGGTGACTGTTTTGGTTTATTGGGTTGTTTTGGTTTTTTAAGTTGGAATGGAGATTTTAATTGACATTTGCTGGATTCGAATGGCTGACCTGCAACACCAGTTTTGACATACTTCTGCATATTTTATACAGATTTGGCCAGTATTCAAGGATTCAATTCCTTTATAGGAGGTTTTAGAGTTCAGGCTTATTTATTTGATGTTATTTTATCATCCTGCTGTAGCACACCTTTTTGATAAAGCCTTGAAATTATTAATTTATGGCATTTGTTAGTTTTTATTTTTAAAAACAAAGTTTTTCTTAATGTTTGGGTTTTAAATTAAGCATTGTTTTTGGTTTCAAATTTTCATTTAGGTTTTGGTTGTTGATGGGATCTTTAAGAACTTTGGATTTAATACTAAAATTTGGACAGTTTTAGCTTATTGAAAGTAAACTGTTCACTATTTTATTTTAATAAAGGTTGTATTGCTGTAAACCCTGGCCAGTGGGAGAGGAGATGAGCCTGGCCTTTAACTGAGAAGGAGCAGAGGCACGGGAGAGGCCAGGTGATGGGGGGGCACAGCCCCTCAATTTTTTTTGTCTACCCACCTCCGTCTCCCACCAAACGAGAAGAGTCTGATGCCACTCCTGCTGGTCACTGGGTGTCACTGCTGCTCCATGGGAAACATGCTCTGTGCATTACCCAGCTTGGTTAGAAATACACTCTGTGCCTTACCGTGACTGTTCCGTGGGTGTCACTGCTCCTAGAAGGCAGACACACGCTGTGCATTACACCACCTGACCGCTGGGTGTCATTGCTGTATCAATGGAAACACTTTCTGTGCATTACCCTGAATGACCACGAGGTGTCACTGCTGCTCCAAGGGAAACATGCTCTGTGTGTTACCCTGATTGGCCACTGGGTGTCACTGCTGCGTCAAGGAAAACACCTTCTGTGCATTACTCTGACTGCCCACTGGGTGTCACTGCTGCGCCAAGGGAGACATAAGAGCGGCCAGACTGGTTCAGACGCAAAGTCCACCTAGCCCAGTATCCTCCTGTCTTCTGACAGTGGCCAGTGCCAGGTGACCCAGAGGGAATGAACAGAGCAGGGAATCATCAAGCGATCCATCCCCTGTTGCCCATTCCCAGCTTCGGGCAAACAGAGGCTACAGGCACCATCCCTGCCCACCCTGGCTAATAGCCCTTGATGGATCTATCCACCATAAACTTATCTAGTTCTTTTTTGAACCCTGTTATAGTCTTGCCCTTCACAACATCCTCTGGCAAGGAGTTCCACAGGTTAACTATGCAACTGCCTCGAGTTTACCCCCCCTCCCCTGGCCAGGTTGTATATGGAAAAGAGGATGAGGATGAGGAGAGCCATGATGTGTCTGTCAGTGGCTGGTGCCTCAGTTTCCTCTAGGCAGCAGTGCTGCAGGCTCCTTTGGTCTGTGCCCATGCAACTGTGTCTGGGGAAGGAGGAGTAGAGGCTTATTCTTCCCAGCCCCACGCCCCACCCCCAGCAGCTGGGGAATCCAGGCCAAATTTAATCCTGGTAGCTGGGCTGGGATTAGCCTGGGCTGGGGTAGGGCTGGGGAGGAATTGGGAGGGGGACAGACGCACCTGCTGTGAGGGAAGATCCTCCCATTCCCTGCCAACCCCATTCACTCCTTGCAGCACAGCACCCCCTAGCATTTCTTTCTCTGTCATGGGAGCTGTCTGCTGCTTGCTTCTCCCTTAGCATCATCTCTCCCCATCCTGGAGCACTGGCATTGCCCATCCTGTGCAAACAGGCAGGCCTCAGTGTGCCCCATGGCACTGCTCTGCAATTGTGGAGGCAGCTGTTGGATGGAGCCATATCAAAATATGGGGGTGGGCAAGGCTGGGGACCAGGACTCCTGGGTTCTCCCCTCAAATGTGGAAGGGGAGTAGAGATTAGGGGGTAGAGTGGGGGAGGACAGGGCTGGGATCCAGGGCTACTGCTTTTTCTGGTTTTCTCCACCTCCTGCAGCTGCCTCGATCCTTTCAATGTGTTTCTTGTTCCATATTCATTTACTGACTTGTGTAAATCACCCCAGAGGTGGCTGCATCTCAGTGTTGGGTGAGGCATCCTTGCCTGCATCACCTCCTAACCGCGTCTCTCTCCCCCTTCGGGTGACCCTGCAGCACTCAGCAAACATCCACAAGATCATGGGGCACTTTGAGCACTGCGCAGGCAGGGGCCAGGCGCCCAGCCCTCCCTCCAGAGAATGGGACACAGCATCGACTACTTTTTACAGGGATTAAAAAGGGGCAAAGGAGGGCAAATCAGAGGAGTAGGTGTCCAGGGTCTGAGCAGGAGGTGGAAATTGACTGGTCGGGGGTCAAGCAGCTGGAGGCAGAGTTAGGAGAGGGACTGAAGGCAAAGTCAGGGAGGTGGGAAGGAGTCGGAGTTAAGCCTGGAGGGAGTCGCTGCCAGAGGGTTAAACCCTGGCACAGGCAGGGGCCGAGGGGGAACAGTTATCCCGGTGGGCTGAGACTCCAGTGTTTGCAAACATGGGTGGGGGGAGCAGAGGGCTTTTTTTTTCCCCTCCCACAGGCAGCACCTCTCAGCATGGACTTCCCAGGGCTGGGCTCTTAAAGGCGCAGGCATCCCACCGCCTAGACGCTGCAGCTCCTCTCAGATGTAACCTACTGAGGTGCTGCAGTAGGAGACTCAATTCAGTGAAACTGGGCATTCCCTATATGCCCCCCAGCCAGGGGGCTGTACACCCCCTTCCCCGATTTTCCCCAACACCCCCTCCCTCAGTGGTCAGGTAGTTACATGCAGCGCTGCCAATGTTGTCATTGGTTGCAAATTTGAATGGAAATTGAAACGTTAACACACACTTTAAAAGCAGATACAACGTATGAAAACTACTTGTACCTGAGAAAGTCAAATAGGTTTGGAAAGTCTGGACAAAGCCGGATTTCCTCACCCAGCTGTTGTGTTTGCTGACAATGTCGGTGCATTGGCTTCGGCAGTGTTGGCCAACCTTAGAATTTCAAATGATGATTTGTAAGCGAGGTGTGAATGAGCTCTCCCCTGGCAGCTACTGATGACCAGGGTTGGGGGGAAGCTTTGGGACCAGACTGTATTTACATGAACTCACCTACTCTGCTGAGGTATCCAGCGGACAGAGCTGGGCTGCCTCTGCTCTAGGTGCCCGGAGGAGGGAAGGTGTGTGGGGCTCCAGCCTGGGACTCTTCCTCCCTCCTGCCAAGGCCTGACTATTAATCCCAGAGCTGGCACTCCTTTCTTCAAGCCCCATGTGGGCCAGAGGAAACGTGTGGTAGGAAGCACAAGGGCCAAGCTTGTGAACATCAGGTGCAGCAGCAAGAATCCCAACTATCAGGGTAGCAAGTTCTAGAGCCCTATCCCATTGTGGCCATCCCTGCCAAAGACCTGGCTCTCGGAGGTGTGAGTCACCCAGCAGGAGGGGAAAGATTCACTCTTACACAGCTGGAGACAGAGGAGTTGAGCTCTGGGGCATTACCACAAGCATGGGTGGGTGGCAAGTTTGAAGAAATTTTGGTGGTGCCCAGAACCCGCCCCCAAACTCCACCCCCACCTGCCTAAGGCTCTGGGAGGGGGTTTGGGGGGGATTAGGGTGCAGGATTCAGGCTTTAGGATGGAGTTTGGGTGCTGGGTGCAGGCTCCAGCAGGGTTGTAGGAAGGGGTGAGAGGTGCAGGCTCTGGGGGTGGGAAGGAGTGCACCCTCTGGGAGGGAGCGTAGGGCTGAGGATGAGGGTTTCATGATGCAGGAGGGGGCTCAGGACTGGGGCAGAGAATCAGGGTTCAGAGGGAGCTCAGGGTTGGGGGTGTTGGAGAGGCTGAGGGCAGCCTGCACTAGGACTCTGGGGCTGCAGTTCTGCCCAGAATCCCTCTACTCCAACAGCAGGAGCAGGCAGGGGACAGGCACATGCTGCTTTTTGTCAGGCAGGGATGCACCACAACAGAGGGGAGGGTTGCCATGCAGGGGCCAGGGGAAGAGACCCAACTCCAAATATTGCTGGAGCAGGGCCCCCAGCCCTGAATGTTCCTGGAGCACGAGCACCACAAATGTATATAACCTGCCGCCTATGACCACAAGCCAACACAAGGTCCCACTGAGATTTGAACTCAGATTACAGGATTCAGAGTCCTGAGTGCTGCCCATTACACCATGGGAGCAGCTTGTGCTGCCTTCTCTGCACATCGGTGACCCTCATGGGGCTGCTTGTGTAAGGGGGCTCTTGGCCCTTTACTAAAACTTAGTGTGTGTGTGTGTCTGGGGGGGTTGGTTGGATAGTTCCCAGCACCAACAGAAGGGGGAAGGATCAATGGGAAATCAGGACCCTGAGACTGACAGTCCCCAGGGACAATGGGGAGAGGCCAAAGCTCCAAGTTAGCTGCACTGACAGGCCAGACAGTGTAATAAGAGAGTCACCAAGCAAGGGGGTCCCATCCTCCATGTGAGCTGGAACTGCCTGGGTGAGAGTTGGGCAGAGCTAAGGAGAGAGCAGGAGCCCGAGAAGAGCCGGGGAGCAGAGCTGCCTTCTCTCCCTAGCTCTGCGAGACCACTGGGGAGCGGCCGTTCCTGTGGGAATAGGGCACTGCCTCCTCTCCGTAGCTCTGCGAGACCACTGGGAAGCGGTCCTTTCTGCGGGATTAGGGTGCTGCCTCCTCTCCCTAGCTCTGCGAGACCATTGGGGAGCAGCTCTTCCTGCGGGATTAGGGCGCTGTCTCCTCTCCCTAGCTCTGCGAGACCACTGGGGAGCGGCCCTTCCTGCGTGATTAGGGCACTGCCTCCTCTCCCAAGCTCTGCGAGACCACTGGGGAGCGGCCCATCCTGCGAGATTAGGGCGCTGCCTGCTCTCCCTACCTCTAAGAGACCACTGGGGAGCGGCACTACCTGCAGGATTAGGGCGCTGTCTCCTCTCCGTAGCTCTGCGAGACCACTGGGAAGCGGTCCTTTCTGCGGGATTAGGGCGCTGCCTCCTCTCCCTAGCTCTACGAGACCATTGGGGAGCAGCTCTTCCTGCGGGATTAGGGCGCTGTCTTCTCTCCCTAGCTCTGCGAGAACACTGGGGAACGCCGTTCCTGCGGGATTAGGGCGCTGCCTTCTCTGACTAGCTCTGCGAGTCCACTTGGGACCAGTCCTTCCTGCGGGATTAGGGCGCCGCCTCCTCTTCCTAGCACTGGGAGACCACTGGGGAGCGGCCCTTACTGCGGCATTAGGGTGCTGCCTTCTCTCCTTAGCCCTGCGAGACCACTGGGGAGCAGTCCTTCCTGCGGGAATAGGGCGCTGCCTTCTCCCCCTAGCTCTACGATACCACAGGGGAGATGCCCTTCTTGCGGGGGCGGGGCGCTGGCTTCCCTCCCCAACTCTGCGAGACCACTGGGGAGCGGCTGTTCCTGCGGGATTAGGGCGCTGCCTCCTCTCCCTAGCTCTGCGAGACCACTGGGGAGCGGCCCTTCCTGCGGGATTAGGGCGATGCCTCCTCTCCCTAGCTCTGCGAGACCACTGGGGAACGTTGTTCCTGCGGGATTGGGGCGCTGCCTTCTCTCCCTAGCTCTGTGAGACCACTTGGGGGCATCACTTCCTGCGGGATTAGGGCACCGCCTCCTCTTCCTTGCCCTGCGAGACCGCTGGGGAGCAGCCCTTCATGCGGGATTAGGGCGCTGCCTCCTCTTCTTATCTCTGTGAGACCACTGTGGAGCGGCCCTTCCTGCGGGATTAGGGGACTGCCTTAACTCCCTAGCTCTGCGAGACCACTGGGGAACGGACGTTCCTGCGGGATTAGGGCTCTGCCTTCTCTCCTTAACTATGCGAGACCACTTGGGAGCGGCCGTTCCTGCGGGATTAGGACGCTACCTTCTCTACCTAGCTCTGCGAGACCACTGGGGAACGGACATTCCTGCGGGATTAGGGCGCTGCCTTCTCTCCCTAGCTCTGAGAGACCACTGGGGAGCGGCCCATCCTGCGGGATTAGGGCGTTGACTCCTCTCCCTAGCTCTGCGAGACCATTGGGGAGCAGCGCTTCCTGCGGGATTAGGGCGCTGCCTTCTCTCCCTAGCGCTGCGAGTACACTGGGGTGCAGCCTTACCTGCGGGATTAGGACACCGCCTTCTCTCCCTGGCTCTGCGAGACCACAGGGGAGCGGCCATTCCTGCGGGGGCGGGGCGCTGCCTTCTCTCCCTAGCTCTGCGAGATGACTGGGGAGCGGCCCTTCCTGCGGGATTAGGGCGCTGCCTCCTCTTTCTAGCTCTCCGAGACCACTGGGGAGCAGCTCTTCCTGCGGGATTAGGGCGCTGCCTCCTCTCCCTAGCTCTTCGAGACCACTGGGGAGCGGCCCATCCTGCGGGATTAGGTCGCTGCCTTCTCTCCCTAGCTTTGCCAGACCACTGGGGAGAGAATATTCCTGCGGGATTAGGGCTCTGACTTCTATCCCTAGCTCTGCGAGTCCACTGGGATGCAGCCTTTCCTGCGGGATTAGGGGACTACCTTCTCTCCCTAGCTCTGCGAGACCTCTGGGGAACAGCCGTTCCTGCGGACTTAGAGCGCTGCCTTCTCTACCTAACTATGCGAGACCACTGAGGAGCAGCCCTTACTGCGGGATTAGGGCGCTGCCTCCTCTCACTAGCTCTAAGAGACCACTGGGT
The DNA here is from genome assembly GCF_025201925.1 of Gopherus flavomarginatus. Lineage (NCBI taxonomy): Eukaryota > Metazoa > Chordata > Testudines > Testudinidae > Gopherus > Gopherus flavomarginatus. The sequence continues at coordinate 3,040,722 of NW_026115064.1, read as the reverse complement.
AGCGGCCCGCCCTGCTGGATTAGGGCGCTGCCTTCTCTCCCTAGCTCTGCGAGACCACTGGAGAGCGGCCCTTACTGCGGGAATAGGGCACTGCCTTTTCTCCCCATCTCTGCGAGACCACTGGAGAGCGGCCCTTACTGCGGGAATAGGGCGCTGCCTTTTCTCCCCATCTCTGCGAGACCACTGGGGAGCGGCCCTTCCTGCGGGAATAGGGCGCTACCTCCTCTCCCTAGCTCTGCTAGACGAGTTGAAGCGGCCCTTCCTGCGGGATTAGGGCGCTGCCTTTTCTCCCCATCTCTGCGAAACCACTGGGGAGCGGCCCTTCCTGCGGGATTAGGGCGCTGCCTCCTCTCTGCAGCTCTGCGAGACCACTAGGGAGCAGCCTTTCCAGCGGGATTAGGGCGCTGCCTTCTCTCCCTAGCTCTGCGAGACCACTTGGGGAGCAGCCCATCCTGCGGGATTAGGGCGCTGCCTTCTCTCCCTAGCTCTGCGAGACCACTGAGGAGCGACCATTCCTGCGGGATTAGGGTGCTGCCTTCTCTCCCTAGCTCTGCGAGACCACTGGGGAGAGCGACCATTCCTGCGGGATTAGGGTGCTGCCTTCTCTCCCTAGCTCTGCGAGACCACTGGGGAGAGGTGCTTCCTGCGGGATTAGGCGCTGCCTTCTCTCCCTAGCTTTGCGAGACCACTGGGGAGCGGCCCTTCCTGCAGGGTCGGGGCGCTAGCTTCACTCCCCAGCTCTGCCAGGCGTTTGGGGAGCAGCCCTTCCGGCTGTATTATGGCGCTGCCTTCTCTCCCTAGCTCTGCGAGACCACTGAGGAGCGACCCTTCCTGCGGGATTATTGTGCTGCCTTCCCTCCCTAGCTCTGCGAGACCACTGGGGAGAGGAGCTTCCTGCTGGATTACGGCGCTGCCTCCTCTCCCTAGCTCTGCGAAACCACTGGGGAGCGGCCCTTCCTGCGGGATTAGGGCGCTGCCTCCTCTCCCTAGCTCTGCGAGACCACTGGGGAGCGGCCCTTCCTGCGGAATTATGGCGCTGCCTCCTCTCCCTAGCTCTGCGAGACCACTGGGGAGCGGCCCCTCCTGCGGGATTAGGGCGCTGCCTTCTCTCCCTACCTCTGCGAGACCACTGGGGAGCGGCCCATCCTGCAAGGGCGGTTCGCTGGCTTCCCTCCCCAGCTCTGCCAGGCGTTTGGGGAGCAGCCCTTCCGGCGGTATTATGGCGCTGCCTTCCCTCCCTAGCTCTGCGAGACAACTGAGGAACGACCATTCCTGCGGGATTAGGGCTCTGCCTCCTCTAACTAGCTCTGCGAGACCATTGGGAAGCAACTCTTCCTGCGGGATTAGTGCGCTTCCTTCTCTTCTTAGCTCTGCGAGACCACTGGGGAGCGGACCTTCCTGCGGGATTATGGCGCCGCCTCCTCTCCCTAGCTCTGCGAGACCATTGGGTAGCAGCCCTTCAAGAGGGTTTAGAGCGCTGCCTTCTCTCCCTAGCTCTGCGAGACCACTAGAGAGCGGCACTTACTGCTGCATTAGGGTGCTGCCTTCTCTCCTTAGCCCTGCGAGACCTCTGGGGAGCGGCCCTTCCTGCGGGAATAGGGCGCTGCCTTCTCTTCCTAGCTCTACGAGACCACAGGGAGCGGCCCTTCCTGTGGAGGCGGGGCGCTGTCTTCCCTCCCCAACTGTGCGAGACAACTAGGGTGCGGCCGTTTCTCCGGGATTATGGCGCTGCCTCCTCTTCTTATCTCTGCGAGACCACTGTGGAGCGGCTCTTCCTGCTGGATTAGCGCGCTGCCTTCTCTCCCTATCTCTGCGAGACCACTGGGGAGCGGCCTTTCTTGTGGGATTAGGGAGCTTAATCCTCTCCCTTGCTCTGCGAGACTACAGGGGAGCGGTCGTTCATGCGGGATTAGGGCGCTGCCTTCTCTCCCAAGCTCTGCGAGACCACTGGGGAGCGGCCTTTACTGCGGTATTAGGGCGCTGCCTTCTCTCCCTAGCTCTGCGAGTCCACTGGGGTGCAGCCTTTCCTGCGGGATTAGGACGCCGATATCTCTCCCTAGCTCTGCGAGACCACTGTTGAACGGCCCTTCCTGCGGCGGCGGGGCGCTGGCTTCCCTCCCCAGATCTGCGAGACCACTGAGGAGCGGCCGTTCCTGCTGGATTCGGGTGCTGCCTCCTCTTCCTATCTCTGCGATACCACTGTGGAGCTTCTCCTCCTGCGGGACTAGGGCGCTGCCTTCTCTCCCTAGCTCTGTGAGACCAGTGGGGAGCGACCGTTCCTGCTGGATTAGGGTGCTTCCTTCTCTCCCTAGCTCTGCGAGACCACTGGGGACCGGCCGTTCCTGCAGGAATAGGGCACTGCCTTCTCTCCGTATCTCTGCGAGACCACTGGGGAGCGGCCTTTCCTGCGGGATTAGGAGGCTACCTCCTCTCCCTAGCTCTGCGAGACCACTGGGGAGCGGCCGATCCTGCGTGATTAGGGTGCTTCCTCCTATCCCTAGCAATGCGAGACCACTGGGGAACGGCTCATCCTGTGGGATTAGAGCGCTGCCTCCTTTTTCTAGCTCTGAGAGACCACTGGGGAGCAGCCGTTCCCGCGGGATTAGGGCGCTGCCTTCTCTCCCTAGCTCTACGAGACCACTGGGGAGCAGCCGTTCCTGCGGGATTAGGGCGCTGCCTTCTCTCCCTAGCTCTGCGAGACCACTGGGGAGCGGCCTTTCCTGCGTGGGCGGGGTGCTGGCTTCCCTCTCCATCTCTGCGAGACCACTGGGGAGCGGCCGTTACTGCGGGGGTGGGGCGCTGGGTTCCCTCCCCAGCTCTGCCAGGGGCCTGGGGATCAGCTCTTCCTGCTGGATTAGGGTGCTGCCTCCTCTCCCTAGCTTTGCGAGACCACTGGAGAGCGGCCGTTCCTGCGGGAATAGGGCGCTGCCTTCTCTCCCTAGCTCTGCGAGACCACTGGGGAGAGGCCTTTCCTGCCGGATTACGGCGTTACCTTCTCTCCCTAGCTCTGCGAGACCACTGGGGAGCGGCCGTTCCTGAGGGATTACGGCGTTACCTTCTCTCCCTAGGTCTGCGAGACAACTGGGGTGCGGCCGTTTATCCGGGATTAGGGCGCTGCCTCCTCTTCTTATCTCTGCGAGACTACTGTGAAGCGGCTCTTCCTGCGGGATTATAGCGGTGCCTCCTCTCCCTAGCTCTGCGAGACCACTTTGGAGCGGCCGTTCCTGCGCGATTAGGGCGCTACCTTCTCTACCTAGCTCTGCGAGACCACTGGGGAACAGACATTCCTGCGGGATTAGGGCGCTGCCTTCTCTCCCTAGCTCTGCGAGACCACTGGGGAGCGGACTTTCCTGCGGGATTAGGGAGCTACCTCCTCTCCCTAGCTCTGCGAGACCACAGGGCAGCGGCCGTTCATGCGGGATTAGGGCGCTGCCTCCTCTCTTTAGCTCTGCCAGAGCACTGGGGAGCGGCCCTTCCTGCGGGAATAGAGCGCTGCCTTCTCCCCCTAGCTCTACAAGACCACAGGGGAGATGCTCTTCCTGCGGGGTCGGGGCACTGGTTTCCCTCCCCAGCTCTGCGAGACCACTGGGGAGCAGCCGTTCCTGCATGATAAGGGCGCTGACCCCTCTCCCTAGCTCTGCGAGACCACTGGGGAGCGGTCCATCCTGCGGGATTAGGTCGCTGCCTTCTCTCCCTAGCTCTGCGAGACCACTGGGGAGCGGCCCTTCCTTCAAGGGTGGGGCGCTGGCTTCCCTCCCCAGCTCTGCCAGGCGTTTGTGGAGCAGCCCTTCCAGCGGTATTATGGCGCTGCCTTCTCTCCCTAGCTCTGCGAGACCACTGAGGAGCGACCATTCCTGCGGGATTAGGGTGCTGCCTTCTCTCCCTAGGACTGCGACACCACTGGGGAGAGGAGCTTCCTGCGGGATTAGGGCGCTGCCTTCTCTCCCTAGCTCTGCGAGACCACTGGGGAGCGGCCCTTCCTGCGGGATTAGGGCGCTGCCTTCTCTCCCTAGCTCTGCGAGACCACTGGGGAGCGGCCCTTCCTGCGGGATTAGGGCGCTGCCTTCTCTCCCTAGCTCTGCGAGACCACTGGGGAGCGGCCCTTCCTGCGGGATTAGGGCGCTGCCTTCTCTCCCTAGCTCTGCGAGACCACTGGGGAGCGGCCCTTCCTGCGGGATTAGGGCGCTGCCTTCTCTCCCTAGCTCTGCGAGACCACTGGGGAGCGGCCCTTCCTGCGGGATTAGGGCGCTGCCTTCTCTCCCTAGCTCTGCGAGACCACTGGGGAGCGGCCCTTCCTGCGGGATTAGGGCGCTGCCTTCTCTCCCTAGCTCTGCGAGACCACTGGGGAGCGGCCCTTCCTGCGGGATTAGGGCGCTGCCTTCTCTCCCTAGCTCTGCGAGACCACTGGGGAGCGGCCCTTCCTGCGGGATTAGGGCGCTGCCTCCTCTCCTTAACTCTGCGAGACCACTGGGGAGCGGCCGTTCCTGCGGGATTAGGGAGCCGCTTTCCCTCCCTCGCTCTGCGAGACCACTGGGGAGCGGCCCATCCTGCGGGATTAGGCGCTGCCTTCTCTCCCTAGCTTTGCGAGACCACTGGGGAGCAGCCCTTCCTGCAGGGTCGGGGCGCTAGCTTCCCTCCCCAGCTCTGCCAGGCGTTTGGGGAGCAGCCCTTCCGGCTGTATTATGGCGCTGCCTTCTCTCCCTAGCTCTGCGAGACCACTGAGGAGCGACCATTCCTGCGGGATTAGGGTGCTGCCTTCTCTCCGTAGCTCTGCGAGACCACTGGGGAGAGGAGCTTCCTGCGGGATTACGGCGCTGCCTCCTCTCCCTAGCTCTGCGAAACCACTGGGGAGCGGCCCTTCCTGCGGGATTAGGGCGCTGCCTCCTCTCCCTAGCTCTGCGAGACCACTGGGGAGCGGCCCTTCCTGCGGAATTATGGCGCTGCCTCCTCTCCCTAGCTCTGCGAGACCACTGGGGAGCGGCCCCTCCTGCGGGATTATGGCGCTGCCTTCTCTCCCTAGCTCTGCGAGACAACTGAGGAACGACCATTCCTGCTGGATTAGGGCTCTGCCTCCTCTAACTAGCTCTGCGAGACCATTGGGAAGCAACTCTTCCTGCGGGATTAGTGCGCTTCCTTCTCTTCTTAGCTCTGCGAGACCACTGGGGAGCGGACCTTCCTGCGGGATTATGGCGCCGCCTCCTCTCCCTAGCTCTGCGAGACCATTGGGTAGCAGCCCTTCAAGAGGGTTTAGAGCGCTGCCTTCTCTTCCTAGCTCTGCGAGACCACTAGGGAGCGGCACTTACTGCTGCATTAGGGTGCTGCCTTCTCTCCTTAGCCCTGCGAGACCTCTGGGGAGCGGCCCTTCCTGCGGGAATAGGGCGCTGCCTTCTCTTCCTAGCTCTACGAGACCACAGGGAGCGGCCCTTCCTGCGGCGGCGGGGCGCTGGCTTCCCTCCCCAGATCTGCGAGACCACTGAGGAGCGCGTCCGTTTCTGCTGGATTCGGGTGCTGCCTCCTCTTCCTATCTCTGCGATACCACTGTGGAGCTTCTCCTCCTGCGGGATTAGGGCGCTGCCTTCTCTCCCTAGCTCTGTGAGACCACTGGGGAGCGACCGTTCCTGCGGGATTACGGCGTTACCTTCTCTCCCTAGCTCTGCGAGACCACTGGGGAGCGACCGTTCCTGAGGGATTAGGGCGCTGCCTTCTCTTCCTAGCTCTACGAGACCACTGGTGAGCGACCGTTCCTGCTGGATTAGGGTGCTTCCTTCTCTCCCTAGCTCTGCGAGACCACTGGGGACCGGCCGTTCCTGCAGGAATAGGGCACTGCCTTCTCTCCGTATCTCTGCGAGACCACTGGGGAGCGGCCTTTCCTGCGGGATTAGGGGGCTACCTCCTCTCCCTAGCTCTGCGAGACCACTGGGGAGCGGCCCTTCCTGCGGGATTAGGGCGCTGCCTTCTCTTTCTAGCCCTGCGAGGCCACTGGGGAGCGCACCTTCCTGCGGGATTTGGGCGCTGCCTTCTCTCCTGGTCTGCGAGACCACTGAGGAGCGCCCTTCCTGCGGGATTTAGGCGCTACCTTCTCTTCCTATCTCTGCGAGAACACTGGGGAGCGGCCATTCCTGAGGATTAGGGCGGGTGCCTTCTCTTCCCTCGCTTTGCGAGACCACTGGGGACCGGCCTTTCCTGCGGATTAGGGGCGCTTCCTTCTCTCCCTAGCTCTGCGAGACCACTGGGGAGCGGCCGTTCCTGCGGGATAAGGGTGCTTCCTCCTATCCCTAGGAATGCGAGACCACTGGGGAGCGGCCCTTCCTGCGGGATTAGGGCGCTGCCTTCTCTCCCAAGCTCTGCGAGACCACTGGGGAGCGGCCTTTACTGCGGTATTAGGGCGCTGCCTTCTCTCCCTAGCTCTGCGAGTCCACTGGGGAGCGGCCCTTCCTGCGGGATTAGGGCGCTGCCTTCTCTCCCTAGCTCTGCGAGACCACTGGGGAGCGGCCCTTCCTGCGGGATTAGGGCGCTGCCCTCACTCCCTAGCTCTGCGAGACCACTGGGGAGCGGCCCTTCCTGCGGGATTAGGGCGCTGCCTTCTCTCCCTAGCTCTGCGAGACCACTGGGGAGCGGCCCTTCCTGCGGGATTAGGGCGCTGCCTTCTCTCCCTAGCTCTGCGAGACCACTGGGGAGCGGCCCTTCCTGCGGGATTAGGGCGCTGCCTTCTCTCCCTAGCTCTGCGAGACCACTGGGGAGCGGCCCTTCCTGCGGGATTAGGGCGCTGCCTTCTCTCCCTAGCTCTGCGAGACCACTGGGGAGCGGCCCTTCCTGCGGGATTAGGGCGCTGCCTCCTCTCCCTAGCTCTGCGAGACCACTGGGGAGCGGCCCTTCCTGCGGGATTAGGGCGCTGCCTTCTCTCCCTAGCTCTGCGAGACCACTGGGGAGCGGCCCTTCCTGCGGGATTAGGGCGCTGCCTTCTCTCCCTAGCTCTGCGAGACCACTGGGGAGCGGACCATTCCTGCGGGATTAGGGGCTGCCTTCTCTCCCTAGCTCTGCGAGACCACTGGGGAGCAGCCCTTCCTGCGGGATTAGGGCGCTGCCTTCTCTTCCTAGCTCTGTGAGACCACTGGGGAGCGGCCCTTCCTGCGGGGCTAGGGTGCTGCTTCCTCTCTCCCAGCTCTGCGAGACCACTGGGAAGCAGCCGTTCCTGTGGGGATAGGGCGCTGGCCTTCTCTCCCTAGCTCTGCGAGGACCACTGGGGAGCGGCCCTTCCTGCGGGATTAGGGCGCTGCCTTCCTCTCCCTAGCTCTGCGAGACCACTGGGGAGCGGCCCTTCCTGCGGGATTAGGGCGCTGCCTCCTCTCCCTAGCTCTGCGAGACCACTGGGGAGCGGCCCTTCCTGCGGGATTAGGGCGCTGCCTTCCTCTCCCTAGCTCTGCGAGACCACTGGTTAGAGGCCCTTCCTGCGGGATTAGGGCACTGCTTCCTTTTTCTACCTCTGCGAGACCACTGGGGAGCAGCCCTTCCTGCGGGATTAGGGCGCTGCCTTCTCTCCCTAGCTCTGAGAGACCACTGGGGAGCAGCCCTTCCTGCGGGATTAGGGCGCTGCCTCCTCTCCCTAGCTCTGCGAGACCACTGGGGAGAGGCCCTTCCTGCGGGATTAGGGGACTGCCTTCTCTCCCTAGCTCTGCGAGACCACTGGGGAACCGACGTTCCTGCGGGATTAGGGCTCTGCCTTCTCTCCCTAACTATGCGAGACCACTGGGGAGCAGCCATTCCTGCGGGATTTGGGGGCTGCCTCCTCTCCCTAGCTCTAAGAGACCACTGGGTAGCGGCCCATCTTGCGGGATTAGGGCGCTGCCTTCTCTCCCTAGCTCTGCGAGACCACTGGGGAGCGGCCCTTCCTGCGGGAATAGGGCGCTGCTTTCGCTCCCTAGTTCTACGAGATCACAGGGAGCGGCACTTCCTGCGGAGGCGGGGCGAAGGCTTCCCTCCCCAACTCTGCGAGACCACTGGGGTGCGGCCATTTCTCCGGGATTAGGGCGCTGCCTCCTCTTCTTATCTCTGTGAGACCACTGTGGAGCGGCTCTTCCTGCGGGATTAGGGCGCTGCCTTCTCTCCCTAACTCTGAGAGACCACTGGGGAGCGGCCCATCCTGCGGGATTAGGGCGTTGACTCCTCTCCCTAGCTCTGCGAGACCATTGGGGAGCACCGCTTTCTGCATGATTAGGGCGCTGCCTTCTCTCCCTAGCTCTGCGAGACCACTGGGGAACGGCCATTCCTGAGGGATTAGGGCGCTGAATCCTCTTCCAAACTCTGCGAGACCACTGGAGAGCAGGCCTTCTTGCGGGATTAGGGCACTGCCTTCTCTCCCTAGCTCTGCAAGACCACTAGGGAGCGGCCCTTCCTGCGGCATTAGGGTGCTGCCTTCTCTCCTTAGCCCTGCGAGACCACTGGGGAGCGGCCGTTCCTGCGGGATTAGGGCGCTGCCTTCTCTCCCTAGCTCTGCGAAACCACTTGGGAGCAGACTTCCCTGCGGGATTAGGGCGCTGCCTCCTCTCCCTAGCTCTGCGAGACCACTGGGGAGCGGCCCTTCCTGCGGGATTAGGGCGCTGCCTTCTCTCCCTAGCTCTGCGAGACCACTGGGGAGCGGCCCTTCCTGCGGGATTAGGGGGATGCCTTCTCTCCCTAGCTCTGCGAGACCACTGGGGAGCGGCCCTTCCTGCGGGATTAGGGCGCTGCCTTCTCTCCCTAGCTCTGCGAGACCACTGGGGAGCAGCCGTTCCTGCGGGATTAGGGCGCTGCCTTCTCTCCCTAGCTCTGCGAGACCACTGGGGAGCGGCCCTTCCTGCGGGATTAGGGCGATGCCTTCTCTCCCTAGCTCTGCGAGACCACTGGGGAGCGGCCCTTCCTGCGGATTAGGGCGCTGCCTTCTCTCCCTAGCTCTGCGAGACCACTGGGGAGCGGCCTTTCTGCGGGCATTAGGGCGCTAGCCTCCTCTCCTTAGCTCTGCGAGACCATATGGGAGCGGACCTTCTGCGGGATAGGGCGCTGCCTTCTCTCCCTAGCTCTGCGAGACACATGGGGAGCAGCCCTTCCTGCGGGATTAGGGCGCTGACTTCTCTCCCTAGCTCTGCTGATGACCACTGGGAGCGGCCCTTCTGCGGGATTAGCGGCGCTGCCTCCTCTCCCTAGCTCCGGCGAGACCACTGGGATCGGACCTGTTCTGCGGGATATAGGGCGCTGCCTCCTCTCCCTGCTCTGCGAGACCACTGGGGAGCGGCCTTTTCCTGCGGGAATTAGGGCGCTGACCTCCTCTCCCTAGCTCATGCGAGACCACTGGGGAGTGACCCTTCCTGCGGGATTAGGTGCCTGCCTTCTCTCCCTAGCTCTGCGAGACCACTGGGGAGCAGCCCTTCCTGCGGGACTTAGGGCGCTGCCTCCTCTCCCTAGCTCTGCGAGACCACTGGGGAGCGGCCCTTCTGCGGGAATTAGGGCGCTGCCTCCTCTCCCTAGCTCTGCGAGACCACTGGGATACGGCCTTTACCTACGGTATAGGGGCGCTGCCGTCCTCTACCTAGGTCTGCGAGCACCACTGGGGAGCAGGCCTGTTCCTGCGGGAATTAGGGCGCTGCTGCCTTCTCCTTCCCAAGCTCTGCGAAGCCAACTGGGGGAAGTCAGGCACGTTCCTGCTGGGATTAGTGCACTGCCTTCCTCTATCCTAGCTCTGCGAGACCACTGGGGAGGCGGGCCCTTTCCTGCGGGATTAGGGCGACTGCCTTCTCTCTCCTAGCTCTGCGAGACCATGGGGAGCAAGCCGTTCACTGCGGGATTAGGCAGCTAGTCCTTCTGCTAACTAGCTTGACGATACCCCTGGGGAGCGGACCCTCACATGCGGGATTCGGGCGACTGCCTTCTCTCATCTAGCTCTGCGAGACCACTGTGTAGCGGGCCTGTTCCTGGAGGGACTACGGGTTGCTGCCTTCCTCTCCTTAGCTCTGCGAGACCACTGGGGAGCGGCCCTTCCTGCGGATTAGGGCGCTGCCTCCTCTCCCTAGCTCTGCGAGACCACTGGGGAGCGGCCCTTCCTGCGGGATTAGGGCGCTGCCTTCTCTCCCTAGCTCTGCGAGACCACTGGGGAGCGGCCCTTCCTGCGGGATTAGGGCGCTGCCTTCTCTCCCTAGCTCTGCGAGACCACTGGGGAGCGGCCCTTCCTGCGGGATTAGGGCGCTGCCTTCTCTCCCTAGCTCTGCGAGACCACTGGGGAGCGGCCCTTCCTGCGGGATTAGGGCGCTGCCTTCTCTCCCTAGCTCTGCGAGACCACTGGGGAGCGGCCCTTCCTGCGGGATTAGGGCGCTGCCTTCTCTCCCTAGCTCTGCGAGACCACTGGGGAGCGGCCCTTCCTGCGGGATTAGGGCGCTGCCTTCCCTCCCCAGCTCTGCGAGACCACTGGGGAGCGGCCTTCCTGCGGGATTAGGGCGCTGCCTCCTCTCCCCTAGCTCTGCGAGACCACTGGGGAGCGGCCCTTCCTGCGGGATTAGGGCGCTGCCTTCTCTCCCTAGCTCTGCGAGACCACTGGGGAGCGGCCCTTCCTGCGGGATTAGGGCGCTGCCTTCTCTCCCTAGCTCTGCGAGACCACTGGGGAGCGGCCCTTCCTGCGGGATTAGGGCGCTGCCTTCTCTCCCTAGCTCTGCGAGACCACTGGGGAGCGGCCCTTCCTGCGGGATTAGGGCGCTGCCTTCTCTCCCTAGCTCTGCGAGACCACTGGGGAGCGGCCTTCCTGCGGGATTAGGGCGCTGCCTTCTCTCCCTAGCTCTGCGAGACCACTGGGGAGCGGCCCTTCCTGCGGGATTAGGGGCGCTGGCTCCTCTCCCTAGCTCTGCGAGACCACTGGGGAGCGGCCCTTCCTGCGGGATTAGGGCTGCCTTCTCTCCCTAGCTCTGCGAGACCACTGGGGAGCGGCCCTTCCTGCGGGATTAGGGCGCTGCCTCTCTCCCTAGCTCTGCGAGACCACTGGGGAGCGGCCCTTCCTGCGGGATTAGGGCGCTGCCTTCTCTCCCTAGCTCTGCGAGACCACTGGGGAGCGGCCTTCCTGCGGGATTAGGGCGCTGCCTTCTCTCCCTAGCTCTGCGAGACCACTGGGGAGCGGCCCTTCCTGCGGGATTAGGGCGCTGCCTTCTCTCCCTAGCTCTGCGAGACCACTGGGGAGCGGCCCTTCCTGCGGGATTAGGGCGCTGCCTTCTCTCCCTAGCTCTGCGAGACCACTGGGGAGCGGCCCTTCCTGCGGGATTAGGGCGCTGCCTTCTCTCCCTAGCTCTGCGAGACCACTGGGGAGCGGCCCTTCCTGCGGGATTAGGGTGCTGCCTTCTCTCCCTAGCTCTGCGAGACCACTGGGGAGCGGCCTTCCTGCGGGATTAGGGCGCTGCCTTCTCTCCCTAGCTCTGCGAGACCACTGGGGAGCGGCCCTTCCTGCGGGATTAGGGCGCTGCCTTCTCTCCTAGCTCTGCGAGAACACTGGGGAGCGGCCCTTCCCTGCGGGATTAGGGCGCTGCCTTCTCTCCCTAGCTCTGCGAGACCCTGGGGAGCGGCTCTTCCGGCGGGGATAGGGCGACTGCGCTTCTCTCCCTAGCTCTGCGAGACCACTGGGGAGCGGCCCCTTCCTGCGGGATGAGGGCGCTGCCTCCTCTTTCTAGCTCTGCGAGACCACTGGGGAGCGTCCCATTCCTGCGGGATTAGGGCGCTGCCATTTCTCTCACCTAGCTATGGCGAGACCACTGGGGAGCGGACTTTCCTGCGGGATTAGGGCGCTGCCTTCTACTCCCTAGCTCTGCGAGACCACTGGGGAGCGCCCATCCTGCGGGATTAGGGCGCTGCCTTCTCTCCCTAGCTCTGCGAGACCACTGGGGAGCAGGCCGATTCCTGCGGGATTAGGGGCGCTGCCTTCTCTCCCTAGCTCTGCGAGACCACTGGAGGAGCAGGCCTTTCCTGCGGGATTAGGGAGCTGCCTCCTCTCCCTAGCTCTGCGAGACCACTGGGGAGCGGCCCTTCCTGCGGGATTAGGGCGCTGCCTTCTCTCCCTAGCTCTGCGAGACCACTGGGAGCGGCCCTTCCTGCGGGATTAGGGCGCTGCCTCCTCTCCCTAGCTCTGCGAGACCACTGGGGAGCGGCCTTCCTGCGGGATTAGGGCGCTGCCTTCTCTCCCTAGCTCTGCGAGACCACTGGGGAGCGGCCCTTCCTGCGGGATTAGGGCGCTGCCTTCTCTCCCTAGCTCTGCGAGACCACTGGGAGCGGCCCTTCCTGCGGGATTAGGGCGCTGCCTTCCTCTCCCTAGCTCTGCGAGACCACTGGGGAGCGGCCCTTCCTGCGGGATTAGGGCGCTGCCTTCTCTCCCTAGCTCTGCGAGACCACTGGGGAGCGGCCCTTCCTGCGGGATTAGGGCGCTGCCTTCTCTCCCTAGCTCTGCGAGACCACTGGGGAGCGGCCCTTCCTGCGGGATTAGGGCGCTGCCTTCCTCTCCCTAGCTCTGCGAGACAGACTGGGGAGCGGCCTTCACTGGCGGGATTAGGCGCTGCCTTCTCTCCCTAGCTCTGCGAGACCACTGGGGAGCGCCCTTCCTGCAGGGATGAGGGCGCTGCCTTCCTCTCCCTAGCTCTGCGAGGGACCACTTGGGGAGCAGGCCCTTCCTACGGGATTAGGGCGCTGCCTTCTCTCTCCTAGCTCTGCGAGACACATGGGGAGCGACAAGTTCCTGCGGGATTAGGGCGCTGCCTTCTCTCCTAGCTCTGCGAGAACCATGGGGAAGCACCTTCCTGCGGGATTAGGGCGCTGCCTTCTCTCTCTAGCTCTGCGAGACCACTGGGAGAGGGACTCTTCCTGCGGGATTAGGGGCGCTGCGGCTCCTCTCCCAAGCTCTGCGAGAACCACTTGGGGAGCGGCAGTTTTCCTGCTGGATTAGGGCGCTGCCTTCTCTCCCTTAGCTCTGCGAGACCACTGGGGAGCGGCCCTTTCCTGCGGGATTAGGGCGCTGCCTTCTCTCCCTAGCTCTGCGAGACCACTGGGAGCGGCCCTTCCTGCGGGATTAGGGCGCTGCCTTCTCTCCCTAGCTCTGCGAGACCACTGGGGAGCGGCCTTCCTGCGGGATTAGGGCGCTGCCTTCTCTCCCTAGCTCTGCGAGACCACTGGGGAGCGGCCCTTCCTGCGGGATTAGGGCGCTGCCTTCTCTCCCTAGCTCTGCGAGACCACTGGGGAGCGGCCTTCCTGCGGGATTAGGGCGCTGCCTTCTCTCCCTAGCTCTGCGAGACCACTGGGGAGCCCTTCCTGCGGATTAGGGCGCTGCCTCCTCTCCCTAGCTCTGCGAGACCACTGGGGAGCGGCCCTTCCTGCGGGATTAGGGCGCTGCCTTCTCTCCCTAGCTCTGCGAGACCACTGGGAGCGGCCCTTCCTGCGGGATTAGGGCGCTGCCTTCTCTCCCTAGCTCTGCGAGACCACTGGGGAGCGGCCTTTCCTGCGGGATTAGGGCGCTGCCTTCTCTCCCTAGCTCTGCGAGACCACTGGGGAGCGGCCCTTCCTGCGGGATTAGGGCGCTGCCTTCTCTCTCCCTAGCTCTGCGAGACCACTGGGGAGCGGCCCTTCCTGCGGGATTAGGGCGCTGCCTTCTCTCCCTAGCTCTGCGAGACCACTGGGGAGCGGCCCTTCCTGCGGGATTAGGGCGCTGCCTTCTCTCCCTAGCTCTGCGAGACCACTGGGGAGCGGCCCTTCCTGCGGATTAGGGCGCTGCCTTCTCTCCCTAGCTCTGCGAGACCACTGGGGAGCGGCCCTTCCTGCGGGATTAGGGCGCTGCCTTCTCTCCCTAGCTCTGCGAGACCACTGGGGAGCGGCCCTTCCTGCGGGATTAGGGCGCTGCCTTCTCTCCCTAGCTCTGCGAGACCACTGGGGAGCGGCCCTTCCTGCGGGATTAGGGCGCTGCCTTCTCTCCCTAGCTCTGCGAGACCACTGGGGAGCGGCCCTCCTGCGGGATTAGGGCGCTGCCTTCTCTCCCTAGCTCTGCGAGACCACTGGGGAGCGGCCGATCCTGCGGGATTAGGGCGCTGCCTCCTCTCCTAGCTATGCGAGACCACTGGGGAGCGGCCCTTCCTGAGGATTAGGGCGCTGGCCTCCTCTCCCTAGCTCTGCGAGACCACTGGGGAGCGGCCCCTCCTGCGGGATTAGGGCGCTGCCTTCTCTCCCTAGCTCTGCGAGACCACTGGGGAGCAGCCCTTCCTAGCGGGATTAGGGCGCTGCCTTCTCTCCCTAGCTCTGGCGAGACCACTGGGGAGCGGCCCTTCCTGCGGGGATTAGGGCGCTGCCTCCTCTCCCTAGCTCTGCGAGACCACTGGGAGCGGCCGTTCCTGCGGGATTAGGTGCTGCCTTCTCTCCCTAGCTCTGCGAGACCACTGGGGAGCAGCCTTCCTGCGGGATTAGGGTGCTGCCTTCTCTCCCTAGCTCTGTGAGACCACTGGGAGCGGCCTTCCTGCGGGGGCAGGGTGCTGCCTTCTCTCCCTAGCTCTGCGAGACCACTGGGGAGCCCTTCCTGCGGGATTAGGGCGCTGCCTTCTCCCCTAGCTCTGCGAGACCACTGGGGAGCGGCCCTTCCTGCGGGATTAGGGCGCTGCCTTCTCTCCCTAGCTCTGCGAGACCACTGGGGAGCGGCCCTTCCTGCGGGATTAGGGCGCTGCCTTCTCTCCCTAGCCTCTGCGAGACCACTGGGGAGCGGCCCTTCCTGCGGGATTAGGGCGCTGCCTTCTCTCCCTAGCTCTGCGAGACCACTGGGGAGCGGCCCTTCCTGCGGATTAGGGCGCTGCCTTCCCTCCCTAGCTCTGCGAGACCACTGGGGAGCGGCCCTTCCTGCGGGATTAGGGCGCTGCCTCCTCTCCTAGCTCTGCGAGACCACTGGGGAGCGGCCTTCCTGCGGGATTAGGGCGCTGCCTTCTCTCCCTAGCTCTGCGAGACCACTGGGGAGCGGCCTTTCCTGCGGGATTAGGGCGCTGCCTTCCTCTCCCTAGCTCTGCGAGACCACTGGGGAGCGGCCCTTCCTGCGGGATTAGGGCGCTGCCTTCTCTCCCTAGCTCTGCGAGACCACTGGGGAGCGGCCTTCCTGCGGGATTAGGGCGCTGCCTTCTCTCCCTAGCTCTGCGAGACCACTGGGGAGCGGCCCTTCCTGCGGGATTAGGGCGCTGCCTTCTCTCCTAGCTCTGCGAGACCACTGGGGAGCGGCCCTTCCTGCGGGATTAGGGCGCTGCCTCTCTCCCTAGCTCTGCGAGACCACTGGGGAGCGCCCTTCCTGCGGGATTAGGGCGCTGCCTTCTCTCCCTAGCTCTGCGAGACCACTGGGGAGCGGCCCTTCCTGCGGGATTAGGGCGCTGCCTTCTCTCCCTAGCTCTGCGAGACCACTGGGGAGCGGCCTTCCTGCGGGATTAGGCGCTGCCTCCTCTCCCTAGCTCTGCGAGACCACTGGGGAGCGCCCTTCCTGCGGGATTAGGGCGCTGCCTTCTCTCCCTAGCTCTGCGAGACCACTGGGGAGAGGCTTTCCTGCGGATATTAGGGACGCTACGCTTCCTCTTTCCCTAGCTCTGCGAGACCACTGGGGAGGGCCCTTCCGGCGGGATTAGGGCGCTGCCTTCTCTCCCTAGCTCTCGGAGGGACCACTGGGGAGTGTCCAGTTCCTGCGGGATTAGGGCGTGCCTCCTCTCCCTAGCTCTGCGAGACCACTGGGGAGCGCCCTTTCCTGCGGGATTAGGGCGCTGCCTTCTCTCCTAGCTCTGCGATGCCCACTGGGGAAGCGGCCCTTCCTATGCGGGATAGGGCGCTGCTCCTCTCCCCTAGTTCTGCGAGACCATTGGGGAGCAGCCTTTCCTGCGGATTAGGCGCTACGCCTTCTCTCCCTAGCTCTGTCGAGACCTCTGGGGATGCGGGCCCTTTCCTGCGGGATTAGAGCGCTGCATTCTCTCCCAGCTCTGCGAGACCACTGGGAGCCGTCCCTTCCTGCGGGATTAGGGCGCTGCTTCTCCCTCCTAGCTCTGCGAGACCACTTGGGGAGCGGTCCTTCCTGCGGGATTAGGGCGCTGCCTTCTCTCCCTAGCTCTGCGAGACCACTGGGGAGCGGCCCTTCCTGCGGGATTAGGCGCTGCCCCTCCTCCCTAGCTCTGCCGAGACACTGGGGAGCGGCCCTTCCTGCGGGATTAGGCGCTGCCTCCTCTCCCTAGCTCTGCGAGACCACTGGGGAGCGACCTTCCTGCGGGATTAGGGCGCTGCCTTCCTCTCCCTAGCTCTGCGAGACCACTGGGGAGCAGCCTTCCTGCGGGATTAGGGCGCTGCCTTCCTCTCCCTAGCTCTGCGAGACCACTGGGGAGCAGCCCTTCCTGCGGGATTAGGGCGCCTGCCTTCTCTCCCTAGCTCTGCGAGACCACTTGGGGAGCAGGCCCTTCCTGCGGGATTAGGGCGCTGCCTTCTCTCCCTAGCTCTGCGAGACCACTGGGGAGCGGCCCTTCCTGCGGGATTAGGGCGCTGCCTTCTCTCCCTAGCTCTGCGAGACCACTGGGGCGGCCTTCCTGCGGGATTAGGGCGCTGCCTTCTCTCCCTAGCTCTGCGAGACCACTGGGGAGCGGCCCTTCCTGCGGGGCGGGCGCTGCCTTCCTCTCCCCAGCTCTGCGAGCCACTGGGGAGCGCCCTTCCTGCGGGATTAGGGCGCTGCCTTCTCTCCCTAGCTCTGCGAGACCACTGGGAGCGGCCCTTCCTGCGGGATTAGGGCGCTGCCTTCTCTCCCTAGCTCTGCGAGACCACTGGGGAGCGGCCCTTCCTGCGGGATTAGGGCGCTGCCTCTCTCCCTAGCTCTGCGAGACCACTGGGGAGCGGCCCTTCCTGCGGGATTAGGGCTGCTCCTCTCTCCTAGCTCTGCGAGACCACTGGGAGCGGCCCTTCCTGCGGGATTAGGGGCTGCCTTCTCTCCCTAGCTCTGCGAGACCACTGGGAAGCGGCCCTTCCTGCAGGATTAGGCGCTGCCTTCTCTCCCTAGCTCTGCGAGACCACTGGGAAGCGGCCCTTCCTGCGGATTAGGGCGCTGCCTCTCTCTCCCCAGCTCTGCGAGACCACTGGGGAGCGGCCTTCCTGCGGGATTAGGGCGCTGCCTTCTTTCCCTAGCTCTGCGAGACCACTGGGGAGCGGCCCTTCCTGCGGGATTAGGGGCGCTGCCTTCTCTCCCTAGCTCTGCGAGACCACTGGGAACGGCCCTTCCTGCGGATTAGGGCAATGCCTTCTCTCCCTAGCTCTGCGAGACCATGGGAGCGGCCTTTCCTGCGGGATTAGGGCGCTGCATTCTCTCCCTAGCTCTGCGAGACCACTGGGGAGCGGCCTTTCTGCGGGATAGGGGTGCTGCCTTCTCTCCCTAGCTCTGAGACCACATGGGGAGTGCCCTTCCTGCGGGATTAGGGCGCTGCCTTCTCTCCCTAGCTCTGCGAGACCACTGGGGAGCGGCCCTCCCTGCGGGATTAGGGCGCTGCCTTCTCTCCCTAGCTCTGCGAGACCACTGGGGAGCGTCCCTTCCTGCGGGATTAGGGCGCGCCTTCTCTCCCTAGCTCTGCGAGACCACTGGGGAGCAGGCCCTTCTGCGGGATTAGGGCGCTGCTTCACTGTCCTAGCTCTGCTGAGACCACTGGGGGAGCCGCCCTTCCTGCGGGGATTAGGGCGCTGCTTCCTCTCCCTAGCTCTGCGAGGACCACTGGGGAGCCGGTCCTTCCTGCGGGATTAGGGCGCTGCCTTCGCTCCCTAGCTCTGCGAGACCACTGGGGCAGCTGGCTCCTTCCTGCAGTGGATTAGGGCGCTGCCTTCTCTCCCTCCAGCTCTGCGCGACAACTGGGGAGCGCCCTTCCTGCTGGGATTAGGGCGCTGCCTCTCTCCCAGCTCTGCGAGACCACTGGGGAGCGGCCCTTCATGCGGGATTAGGGCGCTGCCTTATCTCCCTAGCTCTGCGAGACCACTGGGGAGCAGGCCCTTCCTGCGGGATTTAGGGCGTGGCCTCCTCTCCCAGCTCTGCGAGACACTGGGGTAGCAGTCCCTTCCTGCGGGATTAGGGCGCTGCCTTCTTCCCTAGCTCTGCGAGACACTGGGGAGCGGTCCTTCCTGCGGGATTAGGGCGCTTCCTTTCTCTCCCTAGCTCTGCGAGATCCACTGGGGAGCGCCCTTCCTGCGGAATTAGGGCGCTGCCATTCTCTCCCTAGCTCTGCGAGACCACTGGGAGCGGCCGCTTCCTGCGGGATTAGGGCGCGTCTCCTCCCTAGCTCTGCGAGACCACTGGGGAGCGCCGTTTCCTGCGGGATTAGTGCGCTGACCTCCCTCTCCTAGCTCTGCGAGACCACTGGGGAGAGGCCCTTTCCTCGGATAAGGGCGCTGCCTTCTCTCCCTAGCTCTGCGAGACCACTGGGGAGCAGGCCCTTCCTGCGGGATTAGGGCGCTGCCTTCTCTCCCTTGCTCTGCCGAGGACCACTGGGAGCAGCCGTTCCTGCGGGAGTTAGGGCTGCCTTCTCTCCCTAGCTCTGCGAGACCACTGGGGAGCAGGCCCTTCCTGCGGTATTAGGGCGCTGCCTTCTTCTCCATAGCTCTGCGAGACCACTGGAGAGGCCCTTCCTGCGGGATTAGGGCGCTGCCTTTCTCTCCCTAGCTCGGCGAGACCACTGGGGAGCGACCGTTCCTGCGGGATTAGGGCGCCGCCTTCTCTCCCTAGCTCTGCGAGACCACTGGGGAGCGACCGTTCCTGCGGGATTAGGGCGCCGCCTAATCCCCCTAGCTCTGCGAGACCACTGGGGAGCGGCCGTTCCTGCGGGATTAGGGCGCCGCCTTCTCTCCCAGCTCTGCGAGACCACTGGGGAGCGGCCGTTCCTGCGGGATTAGGGCGCTGCCTTCTCTCCCAAGCTCTCCGAAACCACTGGGAGCGCCCTTCCTGAGGGATTAGGGCGCTGCCTCCTCTCCCTAGCTCTGCGAGACCACTGGGGAGCGGCCCTCCTGCGGGATTAGGGCGCTGCCCTCTCTCCCTAGCTCTGCGTGAGCACTGGGAGCGCCCTTCCTGCGGGATTAGGGCGCTGCCTCCTCTCTCTAGCTCTGCGAGACCACTGGGGAGCGGACCTTCCTGCGGGATTAGGGCGCTGGCTTCAATCCCTAGCTCTGCCAGGAGCCTGGGAGCAGCCCTTCCTGCGGGATTAGGCGCTGCCTTCTCTCCCTAGCTCTGCGAGACCACTGGGGAGCGGCCCTTCCTGCGATTAGGGCGCTGCCTTCTCTCCCTAGCTCTGCGAGACCAATGGGATGGCCCTTCCTGCGGGATTAGGGCGCTGCCTCCTCTCCCTAGCTCTGCGAGACCACTGGGGGCGGCCCTTCCTGCGGGATTAGGGCGCTACCTTCTCTTCCTAGCTCTGCAAGACCACTGAGGAGCTGCCCTTCCTGCGGGATTAGGGACTGCCTTCTCTCCCTAGCTCTGCGAGACCACTGGGAAGCGGCCTTCCCGCAGGATTAGGGCGCTGCCTTCTCTCCCTACTCTGCGAGACCATTGGGAAGCGGCCCTTCTGCGGATTAGGGCGCTGCCTCTCTCCCTAGCTCTGCGAGACCACTGGGGAGTTTCTCTTCCTGCGGGATTTGGGCGCTGCCTTCTCTCCCCAGCTCTGCGAGACCACTGGGGACGGCCCTTCCTGCGGGATTAGGGCAATGCCTCCTCTCCCCAGCTCTGCGAGACCACTGGGGGAACGGCCCTTCCTGCGGGATTAGGGCGCTGCATTCCTCTCTGTAGCTCTGCCAGGGGCCACTGGGGAGCAGCCCTTTCTGCGGGATTGGGTGCTGCCTTCTCTCCCTAGCTCTGGGAGACCTCTGGGAGCTGCCCTGCTCCGGGATTAGGCGCTGCCTTCTCTCCCTAGCTCTGCGAGACCACTGGGGAGCGGCCCTTCCTGCGGGTTAGGGCGCTGCCTTCTCTCCCTAGCTCTGCGAGACCACTGGGAGCAACTGTTCCTGCGGATTAGGGCGCCGCCTTCGCGGGGTCCCAAACTCTGCGAGACCACTGGGGAGCGGCCCGTTCCTGCGGGATTAGGGCGCTGCCTCCTCTCCTAGCTCTGCGGAGCACTGGGGAGCAGCCCTTCCTGTGGGATTAGGGCACCCCCTCCTCTCCCTAGCTCTGTGAGACCACTGGGGAGCAACCTTTTCCTGCGGGATTAGGGCGCCACCTTCTCTCCCTACCTCTGCGAAACCACTGGGGAGCGGTCCTTCCTGCGGGATTAGAGCGCTGCCTCCTCTTCCTAGCTCTGCACACCACTGGGGAGCGCCCTTCCTGCGGGATTAGGGCGCTGCCTTCTCTCCCTAGCTCTGCGAGACCACTGGGAAGCGGCCCTTCCTGCGGAATTAGGCGCTGCCATCTCTCCCCACCTCCGAGGACCGCTGGGGAGTTTCTCTTCCTGCGGGATTAGGGCGCTGCATTCTTTCCATAGCTTTGCGAGACCACTGGGGAGCGCCCTTCCTGCGGGATTAGGGCGCTGCCTTCTCTCCCTAGCTCTGCGAGACCACTGAGAACGGCCCTTCCAGCGGGATTAGGGCAATGTCTCCTCTCCCCAGCTCTGCGAGACCAGGGGAGCGGCCTTCCTGCGGGATTAGGGCGCTGCCTCCTCTCTCCTAGCTCTACGAGACCACTGGGGATCGGCCCGTTCCTGCGGGATGAGGGCGCTGCCTTCTCTCCCTAGCTCTGCAGAACACTGGGGAGCGGCCTTTGCTGGATTAGGGCGCTGCCTTCCCTCCCTAGCTCTGCGAGACCACTGGGGAGCGCCCTTCCTGCGGGATTTGGGCGCTGATTTCTCTCCCCAGCTCTGCGAGACCACTTGGGAGCGGCCTTCCTGTGGGATTAGGGCGCTGCCTTCTCTCCCTAGCTCTGCGAGACCACTGGGGAACGGCCCTTCCTGCGGATTAGGGCGCTGCCTTCTCTCCCTAGCTCTCTGGCAGACCACTGGGAGCGGCCCTTCCTGTGGGGACGGGGCGCTGGCTTCCCTCCCCATCTCTGCGAGAGCATGGGGAGCAGCCCTTCTTGCGGGATTAGGGCGCTGCCTTCACTACCTAGCTCTGCGAGACCACAGGGAGCAGCCCTTCCTGCGGGATTAAGGCGCTGGCAGCTCTCCCTAGCTCTCCGAGAAAATGGTTAGCGGCACCTTCCTGCGCAGATTAGGGCGCTGCCTTCTCTCCCCAGGTTTGCGAGACCACTGGGGAGCGGCCTTTCCTGCGGGATTAGGGCGCTGCATCTCTCCCCAGCTCTGGAGAACCTCTGGGGAGCGGCCTTTCCTGTGGGATTAAGGCTCTGCCTTCTCTTACTAGCTCTGGCAGGGCCTGGGGGCAGCCCTTCCTGCGGGATTAGGGTGCTGGCCTTCTCTCCAAGCTCTGCGAGACCACTGGGGAGCGGCCCTTCCTGCGGGATTTGGTGCTGCCTTCTCTCCTAGCTCTGCGAGACCACTGGGGAGCGGCCCTTCCTCCGGGATTACGGCGCTGCCTTCTCTCCCTAGCTCTGCGAGACCACTGGGGAGCGCTCCTTCCCTGCGGGATTAGTTCACTGACTTCTCTCCCTAGCTCTGCAAGACCACTGGGAGCGGCCCTTCCAGTGGCATTAGGGCCTCTGCCTTCTTTCCCTAGCTCTGCGAGGGCCTGGGAGCAGCATTTCCTGCGGGATTAGGGTGCTGCCTTCTCTCCCTAGCTCTGCGAGACCAGTGGGGAGCGGCCCTCCTGCGAATTAGGCGCTGCTTCCTCTCCCCAGCTCTGCAAAACCACTGGGAGCGGCCCTTCCTGCGGGATTAGGGCACTGCCTCTCTCAACAGCTCTGCGAGACCACTGGGGAGCAGCCTTCTTGCGGGATTAGGCGCCCCTCCTCTCCCCAAGCTCTGCCACGGGGCAGGGGAGCAGCCCTTCCTGTGGGATTAAGGCGCTGCCTACCTGGTCCCAGCTCTGCGAGACCACTGTGAGCGGCCCTCCTGCGAGATTAGGAGCTGCCTCCTCCTACCCATTCTGCGAGACCACTGGGGAGGGCCCTTCCTGCGGATTAGGGCACTGCCTCCTCTACCTAGCTCTGCGAGACCACTGGGAGCGGCCCTTCCTGCGAGATTAGGCCACCCCACCCTACGCTGCTGGCTCCTCTTTCTAGCTCTGCGACACCACTGGGGAGCGACCCTTCCTGCGGGATTAGGGTGCTGCATTCTCGCCCTACTCTGCAAGACCACTGGGGAGCGGCCCGTCCTCGGGATTAGGGTGCTGCCTCCTCTCCCTAGCTCTGCTGAGACCACTGAGAGCGGCCCTTCCTGCGGGATTAGGGCGCTGCCTCCTCACCCTAGCTCTTCGAGACCACTGGGGAGCTGCCCTTCCTGCGGGATTAGAGCGCTGCTTTCTCTCCCTAGCTCTGCGAGACCACTAGGGACGACCCTTCGTGCGGATTAGGCCGCTGCCTCCTCTCCCTAGCTCTGCGACCAACTGGGGAGCGACCTTCCTGCGGGATTAGGGCGATGCCTTCTCGCCCTTACTCTGCAGACCACTGGGGAGCGGCCGTCCCAGCGGGATTAGGTGCTGCCTCCTCTCCCTAGTCTGCGAGACCACTGAGGAGCGGCCCTTCCAGCGGGATTAGGGCGCCTGCCTCCTCACCCTAGCTCTGCGAGTCCCTGGGGAGCTGCCCCTCCTGCGGATTAGAGCGCTGCCTTCTCTCCCTAGCTCTGCGAGACCGCTGGGAGCGGCCTCCTGCGGTGCGTGGCTCTGGCTTCCCTCCCAGCTCTGCCAGGGCCTGGGGAGCAGCCCTTCCTGTGGTATTATGGCTCTGCCTTTCTCTCCCTAGCTCTGCGAGACCACTGTGGACGGCCATTCCTGCGGATTAGGGAGCTGCCTGCTCTCCCTAGCTCTGCGAGACCACTGGGAGCCACCCTTCCTGCGGGATTAGGGCCCTGCCTCCACTCCCTTCTCTGCGAGACCACTGAGGAAGCTTCTCTTCCTGCGAGATTAGGGCGCTACTTCACTCCCTAGCTCTGCGAGACCACTGGGGAGCGGTCCTTCCTGCGGGATTAGGGGCACGCCCTCTTCTCTCTAGCTCTGCGAGAGCACTAGGGAAGCGGCCCTTCCTGCGGGATTAGGGCGCTGCCTCCTCTCCCTAGCTCTGCGAGAGCACTGGAGAGCGGCCCTTCTGCGGGATTAGGGCGCTGCCTCTCTCCCAGCTCTGCGAGAGCACTGGAGAGGGCCCTTCCTGCGGGATTAGGGCGCTCCTTTGCTCCTAGCTATTGCGAGACCACTGGGGAGCGACACTTCCAGCAGATTAGGGTGCTACCTTCTCTCCCTAGCTTCTGCGAGACAACTGGTGAGAGGCCGTTCCTGCGGGATTAGGGCGCTACCTTCTCTCCTAGCTCTGCAACAAAACTGGGGATCGGCCGTTCCTAGCGGATTTGCGCTGCTTCTCTCCCTAGCTCTGCCAGGTTGCCTGGGAGCGAAGCTTCCTGCGGGATTAGGGCGCCGCTTTTCACCCTAGCTCTTGCAGAACCACTGTGGAGCGGCCTTCCTGCAGGATTTCAGCGCTGCCCTCTCTACCCTAACTCTGAGAGACACTGGGGAGCGGCCATCCTGCTGGGTCGTGGCGCGGCTTCCCTCCCCAGCTCTCCAAGGGTCTGGGGAACAGCCCTTCCTGAGGAATTAGGGCTGCTCCCCCACAGGCCCCTTGGCAGAGCTAGGGAAGAAGGCGAAGCGCCCTAAAACCGCAGGAAGGGCGCTCACCAAGTGATCTCGCAGAGCTAGGGAGAGGAGGCAGCGCCTAATCTCGCAGGAAGGGCCGCTCCCCAGTGGTCTCGCAGAGCTTGGGAAGGAGGCAGATGCACTTATCCCGCAGGAGGGGCCGCTCCCAAGTGGTCTCGCAGAGCTGGGAGAGGAGGTAGAACCCTAATCCCACAGGGTGGGCCGCTCCTCCAGTGGTCTCGCAGAGCTAGGGAGAGGAGGCAGAGCTCTAATCCAGCTGGAAGGGTCCTCCCAATGGTCTCGCAGAGCTGAAAGAGAAGGAGGCGCCTCAATCCCGCAGGTGGGGCCACTCCCCATTGGTCTCGGCAGAGCTAGGAGAGAAGGTAGCGCCCTAATAACGCAGGATGGGCCGCTACCCAGTGGTGTCGCAGAGATAGGAAGAGGAGGCAGCGACCTAATCCCTCAGAAGGGCCGGTCCCCAGTAGTCTCGTAGTGCTAGGGAGAGAAGGCAGCGCCCTAATCCCGTAGGAAGGGCGCTCCCCAGCGGTCTCGCAGACCTATGGAGTGAAGGCATGCCATAATCCCAAGGAGGAGCCGTTCCCAGTGGTCTCGCAGAGCTAGGGAGAGAAGGCAGCGCCCTAATCCCACAGGAGGGCTGCTCCCAAGCACATGGCAGAGCAAGGGAGGGAAGCCAGTGCCCAACCCGCCCAATAGGGCACCCTCCCAGTGGTCTCGCAGAGCTAGGGAGATGAGGCGGTTCCCTAATCCCCAGGAATGGCCGCTCACCAGTGGCTCGCAGAGCTAGGGAGAGATGGCGGCGCAATAATCCCGCAGGAAGGCCGCTCCCAAGTGGTGTCGCAGAGCTAGGGAAAGAAGGCGGCGCCCTAATACGCAGGAAGGGCCCTCCCCAGTGGTCTCGCAGAGATAGCGAGAGAAGGCAGCACCCTAATCCGCAGGAAGGCTGCTCCCCAAGCCCCTGGCAGAGATGGGGAGGGAAACCAGCGCCCCGCTAGTGAAGAAGGGCCGCTCTCCAGTGGTCTCGCAGACCTAGGGAGAGGAGGCGGCGCCCTAATCCCGCAGGAAGGGCTCCTCCCCAGTGGTCTCGCAGAGCTAGTGAGAGAATGCAGTGGCCTAATCCCGCAGGAAAGGGCCGCTCCTCAGTAGTCTCGCAGAGCTAGGGAGAGAGGCGGCAACCTCATCCCCAGGAAGGGCCTCTCTCCAGTTAGCCTCGCAGAGCTAGGGTGAGGAGGCGCGCCCTAATCCCGCAGGAAGGCCGCTATCCAGTGCTCTCGCAGAGCTAGGGTGAGAAGGGGCGCCTTAATCCCGCGGAAAGGCCCCTCCCCAGTGATTTGGCAAGCTAGGGGAAGCAGCGTCCTCATGACCGCAGGAAGGGCTGCTCCCCGGCCCCTGCAGAGCTGGAAAGGGAACGCCCGAAGCCCGCCCCCCACTGATGGGCCACTCCCCAGTGGTCTCGCAGAGCTAGGGAGAGGAGTTGTTGCCCTAATCCCGCAGGAAAGACATCTCCCCATTGGTCTCGCAGAGGTATTAGGAGAGAAGGCGGCGCCCTAATCCCCCAGGAAGGGCCGCTCCCCAGTGGTCTCGCAGAGCTAGGGTGAGAAGGCGGCGCCCTAATCCAGGCAGGAGGCCCATCACCAGTGGTTTTCGCAGAGCAAGGGAGAGAAGGCGGCGGCCCTATCCCCGCAGGAAGGCCGCTCCTCAGTGGTTTCGCAGAGCTATGGAGAGAAGGCAGCGTCCTAATACCCGCAGGAAGGGCTGCTCCCCAGGCCCCTGGCAGAGCTGGAGAGGAGTGAAGCCAGCACCCCTCCCGCTGGAAGGGCCGCTCCCCATGGTCTCGCAGACAGGGGAGAGAAGGCGGCGCCTAATCCCGCGGGAAGGATCGCTCCCCAATAGTCTCGCAGAGATAGAGAGAGAAGCCAGCACCCGAATCCCGCAGGAATGGCTGCTACCAGGCCCTGCAGAGATGGGGAGGGAAGCCCGCGTCCCGCAGTTAAAAAGGGCCGCTCCCAGTGGTCTCGCAGAGCTAGGGAAGAAAGGCAGCGCCCTAATCCCGCAGGAACGGTTGCTCCCCATGTTCTCACAGAGCTAGGGAGAGAAGGCGGCGCCCCTAATCCCGCAGGAAGGGCCCCCCCCCCCCCCCCCCCCGCCCGCTCCCCAGGAGTCCTCGTCAGAGCTAGGGAGAGAATACGGCGCCTAAACCCGCAGGAAGGGCCGCTCCCCAGTGGTCTCGCAAGTAGGGAGATAAGGCAGCGTCCTATCCGCAGGATGGGCTGCTCCACATGCCCCTCGCAGAGCTGGAGAGAAAACGAACGCCCCGCCCCCAGCCGGAATGGCAGCTCCCAGTGTCCTTGCAGAGCTAGGGAGAGAAGGCAGTGCCTAATCCGAACAGAAGGATTGCTCCCAGTGGTCTCGCAGAGCTAGGGAGAGAAGGCACGTCCTAATCCGCAGAAGGGCTGCTCCCCAGGCCGCTGGCAGAGCTGGGGATGGAAGCGGAGCGCCCCCCTGCTGCAGAAAGGGCCGCTCCCCAGTGGTCTCGCAGAGCTAGGGAGAGAAAGGCAGCGCCCTAATGCCGCAGGAAGCATTGCTCCCCAGTGGTCTACCAGAGCTAGAAAGAGAAGGCAGCGCACAAATCCCGCAAGACGGGCCGCTCCCCGTGTGAGTCTCGCAGAGCTAGGGAGAGGAGGCAGCGCTAATCCAGGGAAGGGCTACTACCCAGCCCCTGGTCAGAGGTGGGGAGGGAAGCAGCGCCCCGCCCGCGCAGGGAGGGCCGCTCCCCAGGATCTCGGAGAGCTAGGGAGAAGGGAAGCTCCCTAATCCGCAGGAAGGGCGATCCCCAGTGGTCTCGCAGAGCTAGGGAGAGAAGCGGTGCCCGTAATCCCTCCCCCCAACAGGAAGGCCGCTCCCCAGTGGTCTCTCAGAGCTATAGAAGAAAGGCAGCACCCTAATCCCGCAGACGGTCGCTCCCCAGTACTCTCACAGAGCTAGGGAGATAAAGCATGCCCTAATCCCGCAGGAAGGGCCGCTCCCAGTGGTCTCGCAGAGCTAGGGAGAGTAGGCGGCGCCCTAATCCCGCAGGAAGGGCCGCTCCCCAGTGCTCTCGCAGATCTAGGGAGAGACGGCGTTGCCCTAATCCAGCAGGAAGGCTGCTCACCAGTGGTCTCGCAGAGCTAGGGAAGAAGGCAGCGTACTAATACAGCAGGAAAGGCTGCTCCCCAAGCCCCTGGCAGAGCTGGGAGGGAAGCAAGCGCCCCGCACTAGCCCGGGAAGAAGGGCCGATCCCCCAGTGGTCTCGCAGAGCTAGGGAGAGAAAGGGCTTCCTAATCCCGCAGGAAGGGCCGCTCCCCATGTGGTCTCGCAGAGCTAGGGAAGAAGGCAGCGCCCTAATCCCCGTCAGGAAAGGCCAACTCCCCAGTGGTCTGGCAGAGCTAGAGAGAGAAAGAGCAGCGCCCTAATCCCGTAGAAACGTCCTACCAGTGGTCTCGCAGACCTAGGGAGAGAAGCAGCGCCTAATCCAGCAGGAAGGGCTGCTCCACCAGTTCTCTCGCAGAGCTAGGGAGAGAAGGCAGCGCCCTAATCCCGCATTAACGGCCGCTTTCCTCAGTTGTCTCGCAGAGCTAGGGAGAGAAGGCAGCGCCCTAATCCCGGAGGATTCCGCTCCCCAGTGGTACGCAGAACTAAGGAGAGAAGGCTGCGCCCTAGATCCCGCAGGAAGGGCCTTCCCAGTGGTCTCGTAGAGCTAGGGTGAAAGCCGGCAGCCTAATCCCGCAGGAAGGGCCGCTCCAGTGGTCCGCAGAGCGAGGTGAGAAGCGGCTCCCTATTCCCGCAGGAAGGGCCGCTCCCCAGTGGTCTCCGCAGAGGTAGGGAGAGAAGTGCAGCATCCTAATACCGCAGGAAGGGCTGCGTCCCCAGACCCCTGGCAGAGCTTGGGAGTGAAGCAGCACCAAGCCCCCGCATGAGGGCCGCTCCCCCGTGGTCTCGCAGCTGAGAGAGATGGGCGGCGCCCTAATCCCGCAGGAAAAGGCCACTCCCCAG